>NC_142202.1:112733270-112790770 GCF_049639895.1 Pseudopodoces humilis
GCCCAGACTCCATGCAGCACTCAGCTGCAGCTGCGGGGAGCTCAGATTCCCCCCAGGAAAACCAGTAAAGCTTTCTTTGTATTTAAGTAATCTCCTTGACTTCAGTAGCAGTATCCATAAGGCACTGTAGTATGGATTTGGAATACGTGTCCAGTTGAAAACGTAGTGAACAGGTTTAGTGCAAGTCACAAAATATTTTGAAGATTTCTGGAACAGGTTGTTTTAGCCTGTGATTGGTAATTACAGAACGTACTTAAGCTACTTAAGGGCCAACAAATGAAAAATTTATTCCTGAAAGTTATGTTCAAAAAGAGCAGTAAGTCACTTCTCATGCCAGGGTACACTGCAGGCACCTGGATAAATGTTCTTCTCTAAAAACTAAAACCTATGTCAAAGTTCTTGCCCTCTTCTCTGCCTTGTTACCAAGCAGAGGAAGCTGGACCTGAAGGAAGTTTGAAAACCTCTCTCCTCTTGGGGTCTGTACTTAGTGAGAGCTTGTTATTAATCTGCAAAGCATTGTCTGGGGGGAGTTTACCAGTACCAAAAATGTGAACAGGACAAAGCTGAGACTCAGTACAGAACAAATCCTGTCACATTGATTATGTATAATGCTGGGGGGAAAATCCTTTTTGGTCCATAATGCATTACTGGCTGAGAAGGCAAATAGAAAGAAAATATGAAATGAAAAGACCCAAAGTTCAATCAAGAAAGGAAGAAATGGATGTAACTCTGTAGAACAGAGACTACCTAAGCTGGATGACAAAGGCAGGAACCTTACTGTCATCACCATTCACATCAATCCTGTTGAAGTCTTGGTTGGTGAACTCTTCTAGTTCACTCACTAGTTTCATGGTCACCACCATTAATAGCCTGAAAAGTCTAAAATAAAAGAGCAAGAGTAAGAAGTTGCCTGACAAGTCCCAGACTGATTCTACATCAGCATAGATTCAGAATAAGACACTCATGCCTGGTACCTGCCCCATACAAATTAACCAGTATCATAGGAAAACAAAGCACAAAGCACTGAAGAGTGTGTAATAAATGGAATTGATTCGTGCTAACGAAATTGTAACTATTTGGAAAGTTATTATCAGAAGCAATCAAAAGAATCGGTGTTACAAGGCAGATGTACCCCTTTACAGATGTTACGTGTTAAATTGAGGTACAGGATGGAGTTTGGAAGATCAGTGATGTCCCAAGACAAAAACAACCTTGAAATGGACAAAATTAGAACGACTTTAGGCATAAGGGCCTAAAATTCATTAAATGTAAGACTAATTAGACTAATTAGACTTACATAACACAGTACTTAGTACGCACACACAAACCTGTAAGGTTATCCAAAGGACAACGAGGAAGAGGAGAAGCCTTCGCCAAAAGACCCCGAAAGAAGACTGGAGACCCCCTAATAACAAGTGAGGCGTGTGCTGTGAGGAAAAGTGACATAAAGTCAGAAAAATGGGAAATAGGAGGAAACTGACGGAAAACATGAATTAATATGTATAAGCACACGGTATATGAGTTTAGCTGGAAGTGCTTTGTTTTGTACGTGGGGCAGGGTGGGGAACCCCCTCCGTACCCCGGTCGGTTTTGTACGTGAGGTGGGGTGAGAAGCCCTCCCCATACCCTGGTCAGTTTTGCTTATGCGTTAATCATACTTAATTACTGGCAAATTATATAAGAAAATTGTAAATTTTTTTGCTAAATTGTATTCTTTTATTCCAAATTACTATTCAATTCACTAAATTGTATTCGTTTTTAATTAAACTATTATTAACTCAAGGGACCTAGTTGTCAAAATTCTAATTTCATTTATAACAGGTACAAAGGGAGTGTGGCTCTGGAGCATGGAATGAGAAGCAAAACCCAGAGGATTGGCCTAATTCTGCTGATATATAGGTTAGGTGCTGCAGAAATGGCAGAATCAGAATTCAGCTAACTGATCCACTTTGGCCCACTTTGTGACCCAGTGTTACACCAAGCCTCAGAAACACTCTCAATCATCCTCAACACCTGACATTATAAAATTCCTTTGTTATACGCTGTGGTAATTTATTTCTATTCTTACTTTCACAATTTCTATTTATATATGGTTTCCTGTGTGCCTGGCTTCTCCCTAAAGCTCACTGGAAATTTATTTTCATCTTGAGAAACTTTAAGCCTTATCAAATTCCGTTTGCTAAAATTCTTATTCATAACTACATGGTGCAGGGCTCTCTTTTCTTTCAATGCTCATTATTTCCTTTGTTTAAGCATGTGTCTGAAATATGTGATTCCAGAGCCTTTATACTGATTGTAAGACTACTCATTTTCTAGTTTTCACTCTTTGATATTTGGTATTTTTCTTCATTCTTTTCCAAATGGTATTTTACTAAAACTAAGTATGATCTCAGCAATTTCCTAAGGTTACCAAACGAGACAGTGAACTAAACCCTCAAAATTCAAAGGGCAATAAATTGCTTTCCACATATTGCTGCCCACAGGACTTGTTTCTCAAGAGCTCTGTGTTAGCCATTGCTATCTGTTGCTTCACTGTAATGTCTTTCTATTTCAATCTACTAGTAGAAGGCCATATGTTATTACAGATATTGATTTTGGTTTGGTCTCTGATACCCAGCTCTAAAATTCTTATCCAGATGAGAATGCATTACTAACATCTTATTAGTGCTTTTATTTGTGGACTGTTTAAGCTTCAAATCAATTTTAGCAATTTTAGCAAATCAATTTTATGACATTTCATATTCAGAAATGTAATTTATTTAGGGTCATTGATTTTTTCCTGCATTTTGGTAATTTCCCATTATCTGCAAAATAATCTGAATTTATAGCGTAATTAATTCTGATATATTTATACTGATCTTTATGCCCGTAATTCCAGCCCCAACCACAACAGCCATTTGCATACAATCCTTTCCACTCTCAATCATTCTTCTTCAGGCTATTCACCATCAGAAATGTTCTGTTACATTGATATTTAGGAGCTGATTCTAAAAAGCAAACTGAGAGTAGCTCTCCAACTTCTCATGGGGAAAAGGACATATGAGGGACACATTGCAGAGGTGACAACTGACAGTCACAGAGTCTGAAACCTTGGAAAGTGCTCTTTAGGTTCCTGGCAGCTAAAACACTTTTATTGTTAGTTATGCTGTAAACCTTGTACAGACTTTTAAATCTGTATGATTTACTGTCCAGTATCTTTCTAACTAAACTTGTTAGAAAGTTAAATTTAGGATTTGAATTTGGGTCCATTCACCACAAAACCTCTCAAATCTTGAAGGATTGGGGTGGTGACTGCTCTCAGCAAAGGTTATTTATTAATATTATGTCAAAGTTCTCTCAGCTGCAGGCAGGAAAGGCGTGGGTTTGGGTTAGGAGCTTGGCAAGCAAAGCCTGTGTGACTGTGGATTTATTGTGTGCCAGTGAACCAGGGCTGGGACAAGGACTTGTGCAGGTACAGAGCTGGCACTGGAGCTGTTGCCCTTTGGAGTCATTTTAAAGGTCTGTTTCTATAACATTTTGAGGCTGTATCCAGAGTTCAATTTGCAGCTGGATCTCACTCAAAGTGCAAGCAGCGAGGTGAGGGTTCTTACCTGTCCAGCCAATGCCTTCTGCTCAGCCAGGCTGCAGTTGTTGCTGGCACAGACTGAAACTGGGGCAGCTTTTCCAGGGAACTGGAGATCAGTAAGGACTGGTGGTGGTGGCAGAGGCACAAGGTGTGTAGAAACCTGTGGACAGGTGTCTGTGGTGTCCAAACAGGAAATTTATAACGCCACATTAAATTTGGCCTTCTATCATTGACTTCTATCTGGGTTTCCTCATGTGGTGAGTAATGCAAACATAATGAGAGGTGTTGAGGGTTAGGTGTCTTTTTTTGTTTTGTTTTGTTTTGTTCTGTGTTCTGGCCGGCCGGTGGAATTTTTACCCATTATGTGCTGGGACAACCTAACTACCGGTACTTAGGGGAGCTCACAAAGGAAGAAGAGTGGCCGGGCCCGGCGGGGGGGAAGGGGGCAGAAAAGGAGGGTGGGGACAGTTTTTAGCTGGCTTTTCTTCGGCTTCGGGGAAGGACGTTCGTGTGCTGGGTCGCGGAGCTGCTGCGGTGGAGAGAAGGGAATTTCGCCATCACCCAGACGGAGCGGCTGCTTCTTCTCCTTCTCCCCTCTTTGCTGGTGGCCTCGCACCCCCTGTCCTGCCGGGACGTGTGGCAGTGCCAGGCACCGCCGCGGAGCTGCTGATCCACCTCATCCCCCAGCCCAGGATCTCAGCTCATCCCTGCTGATCCACCTCAGCCACCGGCCCAGGATCTCAGCTCATCCCTGCTGATCCACCTCAGCCACCGGCCCAGGATCTCAGCTCATCCCTGCTGATCCACCTCAGCCGCCGGCCCAGGATCTCAGCTCATCCCTGCTGTTCTACCTCATCCACCAGCCCAGGATCTCAGCTCGTCCCTGCTGTTTCCAGCCGACTGTTCCTCAGAGCCCTGCAGGAGCACCGGGACTGACTGCCCGAGGGGTTTGTGAAAAACAAAACCTCTCCCCCATCCCATCTCAGCCGAGAAAGCTGTCCCGGGGTCCCTGGTTCTGTGTTCTTGTTAATGCTGTAGTTATTGTTTGTTTGTTTGCCTGGTTATACTAGTAAAGAACTGTTATTCCTATCCCCAGACCTCTGCCTGAAAGCCCCTTGATTTCAAATTTATAGTAATTCGGAGGGAGGGGGTCTACATTCTTTCATCCCAAGGGAGGTTCCTGCCCTCCCTAGCAGACACCTGTCTTCTAGAAACAAGAGGTCAAGACAGGGGCATTAAAAATCCTGATGGTGCTGACAGGTGGGGAGGAGCTGCCATTCTGCCTGGAGCATCATTCCACTTCTGCAGGCACTGCCACACTCCCGTGGAGGCATTAGTCCAGCCTGGGAATGCTGACTGCCCTTTCCCAGGCTCGCGCTGCCAGTCGTGGCCAGCTCTGTACTGCACGGAACAGCCGGGAAGGGGAGAGCTCTACACCACACAGGTGCACCTGTAGCAGGGCACATCGCCCCCAGAAGAGCTTATCTGCTGCTTGTTAACTGGTGAAATAAACAGGACAACCTGTCGTGTAGCAAGTTAGTTTGGTGTCGTGGGATCAATGCTCCAGGTTGACAATGAACACCTCACTGTGGAAATGAGATTGGGAAAGATAAACTGGATTTCTGGCAGACACCTCACTTGACAAACTATAAAAGATACACCAAAGTTTCCCAAAGCAGAAGTCTTCTGCTCATTCCCTGTAAATGTGTGGAGTTTCCCTCCAGAGCAGGGATGCCTGCTTTGTGGTTACTCCTCTGGACGTTGAGTGAAAGGATTCTGTGTACATTATTGTCATTTTGGTGGTAAATTCCATTTGACTCCTAATCAACACTTTCTTCTGCTAGTTTTAAAATAGGTACCTTGATATTATACTTTTATGTAATCTACTAGTAGTTCTTCTTTGTTTATACTGTGTAGTAACTCTGATTAAGACTTTTTGTCTGTTATCTCCTGTCAAATAAATAACTTCTTTTATAAATTGACCTGATTTGCCATCCTTAGAACATGCGGGACAGGAGTGCTTTCTTATATTTAAGCTGTTGCCAAAAATCTGAGGCTAAGGCAGGGCTTGCCTGAAGCTCCCATTTGTTTCATGACATTTTTGGTATAGTTGAAGACAGGACGGCAAAGAACTTAGAGAAACAGACAAAAGGCTTAGCAGATTACCTGTGAAGGCAACGTTTTCTTAATGAAACCTTCAACCCTTGGCCAATAGCTAACTGGTATGAGTGGGAAAAAATGTAGGAGAAAATAGATGAAAAATGGGAATCGCTGAAAGATATAAAAAGAGAAAGTATTATTTGTAATGCACTGGCACTGTATTTATGAAGGGAATAGCAATGGAGGGAACAGATGATAAAATGGTAATTTGAGAAATGAAACAAAGGAAAGAAATTGAATTGGTATTGTAGAATTGTCTCTACAATACCAAAATTACAAATTCAAACAACAATTAAAAGAATCCAAGGGAAAGACAAAAACCTGGGTAGAAAATTTAGAATTGATATTATTTAAAAAAATCAGAGACAATCATATCCCAGGAACCTGATTTTAGAATGTTTTATGGAATTAGACAGTCTAAGTAGCTCCTACTTCTTACATTTACATTGTCT
Organism: Pseudopodoces humilis; assembly: GCF_049639895.1. Classification (NCBI taxonomy): domain Eukaryota; kingdom Metazoa; phylum Chordata; class Aves; order Passeriformes; family Paridae; genus Pseudopodoces; species Pseudopodoces humilis. The sequence goes on from NC_142202.1 coordinate 112,739,448, forward strand.
GCTCGTGGCAGGTCCAGCCTGTACTTCAACTTCGTGCCACTCTGAGCCTGCAGGGAAATGAACACTTTTGGAAGTTCTTATAGCTCTATTTAATGCTTTAAGGGTTATGATGATTTTCTGGAAGCAGGCTGTCTGTCTAAACACGTTTCCTTCCCTCTCCCTGTTAGACTGTACCTGTAGCAAGGCAGAGCTGACACCAGGATCTGTAAAATCTGACTATCCCGTGTCTTCCCAAGACTGAAGCCGTTCGCTGTCAATGCTGATGGAATGTGAGGTGCTAATGACTGAAAATTTTTTTTCCCCCTGAATCCCAAGACACTGAGCCCCTTAGAAGCTCCTTTCTTTGTGGCACCTTAGGGATACTTCCTAAGGTAGCAGGCAGAGGAACCTGTTCTGTGTCAGCATGGGAACTGTCAGGACACACTGAGCACAGCCAGAGGTGTTGGGAAGGGATCTCCCTTTGGGCTGTAGTCACAGCTTAGGTCAGCGTGGTTCTTTGTGAACATTCCCATAGGACCATACACTTTGCGTTTTCCAGAATTCCACCACAGACATGCTGCTGTAAAACCTTGGTAGCCACAGTTTGGAACTTTGTGAATTTTAAGTAAAGTTGAAGGGTTTATCCACTAAGAGAAGTAGTGATTTACAAATTAAAGCAGAGTGGTATTCCACACTAGCAATGTGGGATTGGTGCTAGCAGACCCTATGCCAGATTTCCACTCAGGAGACCTATCCAGTGAGGCCACTGCTTTGTGTGGAAAAAAAACCCCAAAGATTCCAGGGTCCAGACTGCTAAACTGCAAGTGAGCATCTGTGCCTGTGGTGCTTACCAGGAAAGTAAGTATTAGCTAGTCTCCAAGCACTTGCCTGTATTCCAGGTAGTCACTCATCTATGGAAATGCATTTGCTTAGAATAACCTAGGGATTTATGCAGCCAGTACATAACCACGTGTATTTCTGTTCTCAGCCAAATCAGGCTAGAGTCTTTTTATTACTTTCCCTCCTGGGAACTTTCTTTACTCAGGATTTTCCTAGGAGGCATCTGTAAGATGTCTGTATAATGTAATTAAGATGCATTTGCTGTGCATCCATACAGATGGGCTGCAAGCACAAGGAAAAAGTCTCACTTCAGAACAGTGCGTAAAATGAAATCTCCTATTATTATCATACATTTGTTAGTACATAAAATATATTTAATGAAAACCAAACCATCAAACAGTAAGTAGATTGATAAAGTTCAATACAGCATCACTTGTGCCCTGGCTGCTGCAGACATCTGGCTGCACACACAAATGAACGTGTTTCTGGGGAGCAGCTAGTGCTGTAGATACTAATGCTGTTGGAGCTTGAAATCTAGGCTCTCAACAGGTAGATCTGAAGAATCTGGAGGAAAAGAAACTGCTATCTGATTCCTTCAGCTTCAGGGAGCCACAGTGGCAGATGGTGAAATGTGCAGTCAGTTGGCTTCAAGATCTTTAACTCACATGACCAACAGTTACTGCAGAAAGAAAAAATAAAAATCTGTCAGAGGAAGCAGTTAACTAATAAAAGCCTTCACACATGGTTCCACGCAAGTTTCTTTATGCTGTTCCTCCCAAACCTTCTGTTTGTGAAGGTCTCATTCATTCGGGTTGCTTTTTCTCTGGCATTTCATCCGCATGTCTTGCATGAAGTTTCTGAAGGCTGGTTCTTCATGACTCTCCTCAGTCACTGGGGGGAAGAAACGACAGTTCAGCACTATTCTGCTTCTGTTACTGACAAAAGTTAGAGTCAGAATAGTCAGAACAACATTAACATATAACATCTGTTGGATCTTCAGCTACATGACAGGGCAAAGGAAATAAGTGATGCTAAACATCAGTGGAACAGGAAAAGAATGAAGATTAAGTCTGTGAGCTACAGAAGGGAAAAATCACCCTCCAGGAACTTAGAAGATGGCTCCAAGATCATGGTCACAGCAAAAGCAGAGAGCCAGGGGCAAAACTGTAAGGTCAAAAAGATGATAAAACAGCTGTGCTGAGGTTCTGAGGTAACTGTGTGCCTCAAGCCTAACAAGTTCTCTGGTTTATCTGTGTTATACACCTATTATTTACTTAAATAGAAAATTTACAACTGAACTCTCACGAAGGTTGGAGAGTGATAGCCCTAGACCAAACATTGCAGCTGGGCTTCTGCTATGGATTCTGACACATATATTTATATACAACTGAATGTTTGCTTGTTTTCTAGGCTCTCTTTACAGTCCATCCAGGTAATGAAATACAGAGGGGGATTCCTGCCTAGATGGGCAGCTTTCAGGCCTCATTCCCTCACCTTCATGGTCAATGTTATCAGTATCACTCTCCCTCTCTTCTTCCTCTTCGTTGAGAGTTCCTCGTGTCAGGATTAGCTCAGAGGGACCCATTGCAGAAGCATCATCAGGTCCTTGAAGGGAAAAGAAACGGCTGTACACAAACCAGCTTGCTAAAGGTAAGTTATTATTAACACTGACAACTTCTATCTGCACAAAAACACAACAACTAACACTTGCTCTGAAAGGACAGAAAACTGTTTGTGGATCCCAAAGACACAGAGCAGTCTTCATCAGCACATACCTCATGTAAGGAACAGTGCTGCCAACAGCACAGCTTTCCTGTATTCAATCTGTTTTACCTTTTCTAAAGTACTTCATTATTTTTAGTATGTCTGCTACTTTAGCTACACATCAGGGTTTTTTCCATGCCTGTCTCAGACACAAGAAGAGCTAAGTGCAGCCAATCCCACAGAAACTGAAGCCCAGCTCCTCTAACATGGAGCTGCTTTCACACTTTTGGTGTGGGAACAGAGAAGCTCTACTCAACACAAACTCTTCAACACTCTTTAGAAAACTTCTGCAGTGAACTTAATCTTCCTGGTGAGGTACCTGCCAGTGTACTGCCTTGCACACACACACTGCCCATGTCCTTCCACAAGTGTTCCAGTTGCTCTCTCTTTTGTTTCTCTTGAGCTTCCTCCTGTAGATAAAGAGTTACGTGTGGATTCTGAGAACATTTAAAACATCAGTAGAAAAGTAACCTCACCTAAACCCAGCAGTCTGTCCCCCAGCCAGAGTGCCATTCACTAAGCAGATCTTACATTACAACTAAGGTTACACAGAATTTTTGACCAAACATGGACAGCAACCTCCAATATGGTGGACTTCTTGAACATTTTCAGAAGCATCAGGAAGCCAAATTCAGTGGATCTGTGCCTGCAGAGAACTGTCCTTTGGACAGCCAGGACTCAAGGTGAGAAGAGCTGATTTTCACACTGCAAATCAGTCTCTGTTACTGTCTAAGTCAAACCAGTACACTTCACTGGTACAGAAAGATACAAGGATAGCCTCAACCAATCACTTGAGAATTTATTTTCAAGAACTCTCTATCCTTCTGAATGTGAGATACAAAACTATTTCCCAAGCATTTCTCACAATTAGCTCAAATACTAGCACTAAGGCAGCAAACAATATGTGTCTTATAAAACATCTTTATTCTTGTAAAGATAACCTCCACCACATCTAGAAAAAAAAAGGCAGACTTCTTCAGGACGGGAGTTTTCCGACACTGAGTATGAAATGAATGTATTCATAGTATGACACTAGTAAATGAAATGTTAGACCCTCTCAACATAAAGGCAATTGTGTACATAAAAGTGATCTCAAGATACACTATCTGGGTGTACAATAGCTAAAAACACTTACTAGTGTTTTTCTCAGGCGCTCATATTCTGGACGATACTCTCTGAAAAGATAAGAGTGCATTCAGTTTGAATCAACACATGATTTACATTAAGTAAGGAACATCTCTTCCTTCTATTCCCAAAAAATTTTTTCTAGGCTTTCATGTTTGAGAGACATTTCAGAAGGACTAACAGTACTTTTTACCCAAATTTGGATTCTGAAACCAATGGATGCAAAATAAGTGAACATACTTCATTGAAACAGCAAGAGTTCAAACCTTGATCACTGTATGGAATTAGAGAAAAAATATTACTTCACATATTTGATGGCACAGATAGCTTTTACTTTTTCACTGAACAGCAAACACAAAAAATTCACCTCTGAATAGTTCCTTTACGCTGCCTTTTTTTTATGCTGACGCTTGAGTTTATTAGAAACCCTAAACCACCTTGACCACGGAAAGTGTAGAATCCTTCAAATCAAAGGAGTTACAAATCAATACCTTCAGGCTGTGTTCACTGGGTTAACTATCCCCTCACCTCTCATATTCATCTACAGCTTTAGAAAGCTGGGTAAAGAACTCATCCAGTCCTGTGCCGAGCACTGCAGAAATACCAACCACCTGCAAAAGAAACCACACACCAGAACTGGAGAGTAACTGAACCAGTTCCTAATAAAAAAACAAAAACCAACAAATATTACTGGTCTAAACAGCATCAGAATGTGCTGTAATACTTCTGCTTCTATCCATGCTGCTTTCAAACTCTTTCTCCACTTGCTGTTCATGTTGTTACCTCTGTTTTTTGGTTGTTGCTGGTTTTCTGTTTGGTGAGTTGTTGCAGTATTTTGGGGGGGTTTTTCTTTGGGGAAGTGGGTTTGGGTTTTTGCAACAAGTTGGACATTTCAAGAGAAAGTCAGGTCTTTCTGTTGCTTACGTGTTTACTCTTAATAATCCAATCTGCACTAGGGGTTATAAATATTTAGTATATATCAGTGTACTAGAATTAGACAGCAAAATAGACAACAACTGACCTTCTGGCTCTGAAATTACATGTAATACTTTGTATTTAGCCACATCACTTTTTAAAAAGTCCACAGCTAACCCCAGAACAGCAAGAGGTGGAGAATTTCATCAGTTACTATGGCAATACATTCAACAAACACATCTCCTTAATTTGAACCTGTCTATCATTACATTTCTGACCATTTGTTATGCCTGTATTAAATCAATTACCTAAAAATACATTTCATTAGGACTATTACCATCCAGAATCTATCATCTTCTAACAAAAATTCTTCCTCTTTTACAAAAACCAGACAGACTCAACTACTCATTTTCAAAATGAAGACCTTTTGCAGTACAGCCTTGGACTTAATCATTAATACAGCAAACATAAGACAGCTCTCCAAAAGATTTTAAGTATTAAAATACTGACATATGTTAATATTTATACTTTCCCTGCATTTAAGTGCAAGGTGCAGTCTATGCTACGACCATCATATGACCTGCTGTCCGGTCCAGCGCTCTGACGTGCAGAGGAATATGATCTAATTAACAAATAAGGAACAGGAAGTACTTTAATTCTGTATATGGCACCACTACAACACCTTCTGAAATTCTGTATATTCTTCTGCATAGAACACAGTATTTTTGCTCTGGCTACACTATCTATCTGAATGGAATCACTTATTTTAATTGTCTTTCTTTTAATACTCATAAAGCCAAGAAGGCTTGCTTTTTCTTAAGTAAAAGCTGGTGACAAAAACAATTAACTGAAACTTTTAGCCCAGACTATGGGAACAGTAACAGCCTTCAATGCATACGGTTTCCTGAGGAACTGAATGCTTTGTCCTCTCAAAACCTGGTTAAGTGAGAAAAAATCCTCCAACTTCTTGCCCAAGCAAATATGGGGAGGGTGGGAAGGAGAGGGTGATTGTTTGGGTTTGAGATTCTTTCCATTCTTCCTGTGTACTAAACTGCACAACTGTACTAGACACTTTCTGAAAAAGGAAAATTACTTCAGACAGGAAATGCTGCAAAAAAAAATGCTACCTCTTACCAGCCTATCTTCGCTTTCTCCTCATCATTAATCACAATCCAGTATGAAATTATTCAGGGCTGCCACGCAGCGTGACAAGTTACTAAAGTTATTGTATCCAAATTAGAAAATCCTCAACATAGGCCACCAACAGATTACAGTTCAAAAGGGCAGAAAAGGGCAAAGACCCTTTATAGAAGGACAGAATGGTTAGGATTGGATGATAACTCGGGAGATCATCTAGTCCAACTTCTATGCTCAAAAAGCAGAATTAACTAGAACAGGTTGCTCACGACTTTGTCTGTCTCCAAGGATGGGAGTCTCTCTGGACTATCTGTTCCAGTGCTCAATCAGTAAAAATTAAGTAATCCTCTTCTGTTTAAACATAGCTTCCTGTATTCCACTTGGTGTCTATTGCCTCTTTTCCTTTCCCTGAGCACCAGTGAACAGTCTGCCTTTTGCCCTCCTTACACTCTACTCCTACCCTACATCATAAACATTATTCTTGAGCTTTCTTTTCTCCAGGCTTTTATGAGAGGTAATAAACAAAAAGAAGATTCTTACCTTCAGTGAACTGTAAAATTCATCCAACACTAAACTCATAGAACGAGTCAGGTTGCTGACATAGGAGGTCTCTTGATTCAGGGCATCCTGAAAAGTCTCAAAGTCCTGCATCCATTCCACTGCGAAACTATGGTCGATTATGTCAGTCTGGAAGGAGAAGGGAAAATATTCAGAAGTAATAATCTTAGCCATAGGCTGTTAAGTGGGCAAATAAAAAATCCATGTTAAGCTAATTTTCAAAATGTTAAACTTTTCAAAACTCAGCCCTGGTCTGAAGTTTCTCAAGTTCTGCTTTTATCAAACCAACTACGTGAATACCTGAAAAGAAGACAAACAACCACTCAGGCTTAAGAAGGAAACAAATGCTTAAGGAAACAATCGCAGGTCTAAAGCCTTCTATGATTTATTGCAAAGGAGCACTCAAGAATTGCATACTGTACCATAAAGTTTACAGTGTAAATAGGAGATCATATGACTGAGGCCAGACAAGAGCAGTCCTCACTGAAATCCCAAGCTTTCCTGATTGCTTGGGGGCTGGGGCAGCAAGTGCCACTTCCACACTGGGTAGCAGCCCATGGATGGGGTCTCTATAAACGTGAGCTATGTTGTGACCCACAGAAGTCACAACCCAAACTCAGTGCAAGACAATGGACACAAACAGGTGAGATGGTTCCAGTTTTACATGGATTCATATGCAGTCTATTAAAAAGTTTCATAAATATCTTACCACAGGCATATCCACTCTTAGCACAATATGAGGTGCCTAAAACTCTGATATATTTCATTTCCCTGCACCAATGGGGAGGAGAAAGATAAAGTATTGCCGAGCATTACTCACAAGATTTGAGACAGAACTGAATCCACCAAGGGGCAAAGCCTGAGTACTTAGAAATCTATAAATAAAATAAAATCACCTCTACAAATTTTTTTTTTCCTCTCTGAAAATCTTAAAATTCTAAAATCTGTTTGTCACTGCACATGTATCAGTTGCTCGGATTCTTCCGTTTATATCAAGAGTCAATTTAATTACATTTTGTTAAAAATTCTTAAAATGCTGTTGCCTTTGCTCTTTAGCAAAGGCAAACATGAAATTAAAATGATGTTTCAAGTTATGAATCCTAAGCCTCGGGCCTACCTTTCCTTACATACACTGATCAAGTCCCACTTTCAGTCTTTTAAAAGGTGTATTTTCTTAAGAGAGAATTATTTTCCTACCTCTTGCCTTTTCCTATGGGGGGGAAAAAAAAAAAAAGCAGCTTTGTAGCTTATTCTAAAATTATTATCTAGCATTAAAGAGAAAACAGCATATAAAACCTTGCTCAGAAAGCAAGCAGGTATCAAAGCATGGTTTGGGTCAGTGGGCAGATGGGTGGAGTTGGGGCACAGCAGACACTAGTACTTCTCGGCTGGTGTAAGGGAAAACGGCACAGTCAAGGCATGGCCTATGGGAAATGTGTATGTGTGCAGAGAGCTTGCTGTGTTGGGGATACAAATACAAATGATGTCTGTGGGGAGCAGCACTCACACCAAAAATCTAATGGCATGCTTTTAATATCTGAAATGATTATGTTTAAAGAGACAGCTGTTAAAAGCATTCCTTTAAGACTGTAAGCACATTACATGACAGTGGATGCATATCTTTAGCATCTGCCTCCCAGCAAATACTGGATCAAACATCTTTTGCTAAGTTTTGCCTGGTACAATATGTGGGAATCCTTCCTCAAAACATGCAGGTGTTACACCATTCCCACTGTGTTCCACTAGTCAGCCTGCTGCTGAGTAGAAACAATAAGGAAGATGACAAATGTCATGAGGAAACAGGGTGCGTGAGAGCAGATTCCGTAATGACCTCCCTTTAACGTTACAGGGTTAAGTTTCCCTACAGCCCAGGCATAAGTTCTCAAACATGTTTTGAAGTGTTGGTATCCTATCTGACGTGAGGGTTTGGGTGCAACTGCCCATCCCTGATTATGCTTGTGCATTTGGATACCAGATTAAAAACCCCTTTTAGATTTGGTTGTCAGCCTGCAGCCGCCTCCTCCAGTCTCTCTCTTTTCTAGAAAAAACTATTATTGTGGTAAAACAAAGACACCACACCAAAGAAGCTAAGCAGAACAATGTCCCACTAGGAAATGGAAACCAAAGCTTTAACTTACTTTGTTCATAACTACGATGAAAGGTAGCTTTGTCTTGTACAGGATACTGGGCAGGGAGATACAAAATGAAACTTTAACATTAATTTAAAACTCACTAGAATAGAAAGCAAGTTAAGCATAAGGCAGACAAGACTTGTGCAAAACTGAATACATTTGACATCAAAACATAATTATTTTCCTCTGCACCAATCAAATGTAATTTTCACCCATGTCCTGCTTACAATTGTTGAACAAAATATGCCTCCCCAAGATGTAAGCACATGTCTGTGAGACAGAAAATCTCTGACACGCGCAGTTTATTTTCGTTAACATTTTCTATGACTCTCAGTTTTTAACTCCCTTTGCATTCTGCATTTGACTCAGACCTCGAGTTCTGAGAGACTGTGAACTAAGGGACAAATTTAAATAACAGAGCATCAATAAAGAAAAACTACCTTGACACAAGAGTTCACATATTAATTTCACTGTATATGTGCTATCACCTTTTGCTCAAACTAGTGTCAGAAAATGCAGCACACAATAAGACATTTTGCATGCTATTACAGTGATACAGCTCCTGACCTTGATGCAAGGATTGCAAGGGTTTTTGAAACCTTTTACCAACATTTACCATGAATTACGACAGCTCTAGATATGCTGATCATTCTATAGGTATTTAGTCCCTGATTTAACATGAAAGAAAACAGATAAATTCATGTATGAGAAAGAATGCAATAAATCAAGAACTCTTTGCTATGCTGAACTCAAAACAAATCTTGAAGAATCTCTTAAAGTATCAATAACATTAAAAATTAGAATAAGAAAGTATGTGTTTACAAGAAGGAACTTAAACTAGGCTATCTTGATACATCTCAGATAAATGGGTTTATAAGCAATAGGCAATGTTAAATCTATTTGTAATCAGCATTCATGACACCATGGTCTCATGGATTATTTAATACTTTCAGTGGGAGTTCTGAGCCAATGACCTCCAAATATCCACTGGCACCTAAATTACTCTGCTTTTTCAAAGAGAGAATCACTAAGAGAATAACCAACCCAGTAGATTAAGTGGATATGAGACACCCAAGTGCAAAACCAACCATACCCTGGGCTGCATCAACAGCAGAATGGGCAGCAGGGTGAGGAGGGTGATTCTCCCTTTTTACTCTGTTCTCATCCCACCTGGAGCACCGCACCCAGCTCTGGAAACCATGGTACAAGGAAGACGTGGACCCGTAAAGTGAGCCCACAAGAGGCCATGTAAACCATTAGAAGACTGGAAGGACTCTCCTATGAAGATGGGCCAGAGAGTTGGGATTGTTCAGCCTGGAGAAGGCTTCAGGGAAGCTTTATTGCAGCTTTTCAGTATACGGAGAGGTTTATAAGAAAAATGGAGAGTGACCTTTTGCCAAGGCTCGTAGTGATAAGAAAAGGGATAATGGTTTTAAGCTAGAAGAGACATTGCCCCATCCATGTTCAAGGATAGGTTGGATGAGGCTTGGACCAACCTGGTCTAGTGGAAGGTGTCCCTGCCCATGGAAGAGAGAATGGACTAGATGGCCTTTAAAGGTCCCTTTAAACCCAAACCGTTCCATGATTAAAAATAACGATTAAACAGACACAGTAGTTGAAGCAGATAGGCTGCATTTACAGCTTTTCTTACCTGCAGGCATACAGCATGTTGGACATAAAAGTGATAGGGTTAGTACTGCGAGAGGTGTCCATCACATAGACAACAACTGAAGGAAAAGAGGAAGCCTGGGAATACAAAGTAAAAGACAATGTAATTAGAAGCTCACTGCTCAACAGCCAAGTCATTCCCACAACTTCACTGTCCAGTCATGTCAAAAGCACTTACCAAGGCCTCAGTTATGATGGTTCCCGATGCTGACCAAGTAAATACCTCAATTTGCCCTGGTGTGTCAATAATAACATACCTGGTAAGAAGTTACCCCCAAACAACAATAAGGTAAAATTAGTTAAGCACAAGGTCCTGTTCTGACTAGATTATTACCAGCATACAATGGCAAATGACATGATTATTCTATAACAGATGAGAAAAGCTTCTCCCAAACACTAATGAGATTTATGGGCATGCCTGAAAATCTCCTGTGTGAATTCTGTAACTAAGAAACATGTACTCTTATGAGATGAAGGTGTCAATTTGACAGACAGCAGTGCAAAATCTTCAGAAAAAGAATTAATTGCTGCCTATCTGAACAGTGTGTGAGAGAAAATGTAAGACAAGGAAAGCAGGATAATAAGCGGGCTTTTTTTTTTTATGTATCCAAAGAAAATCTTGTTTATCCATTCTATGCCCTTTTCCACATAAAATTTCCACTAAGGCTGAAAAAAACAACTAGAAAACATTCAGAGAAGCTTTGTAGAATTTTGTGATTTTCCCACAATGATCCCAGAAAAGCACAACTCAGTAGAATGTACTTACTTGGATGCGTTCTGTCTTTTTTCAATAAACTTCATCACCTGATTGAAAAGGCAGAAGTATATTTTGTATTTAGGCTCACAACAGGAAACTTTAATCTTCATTTCATAGCAGAAACTACATTAATTTGCACAGCTGCAGGTGAATATCAAAAGGTTAAAGTCTCTATGCTTTTCAGAGTGTGAAAATGCCCTACTAACAAGGGGTGAAAAATGCTCAGACCCTGCATAAGTCAAAGACAACCTTGATTTTCTGTGTGTTCTAGTACTTGACTGAAGAAATTAGTACCTGACTAAAGGCAGTAGTTCCCTGCCTTTTCACCAAGACACTGTCTCAAAATCCGACATCAGACCCCAGCCAGAGCTGATTTAGTGCTATGATTTAGGAGGACTGTCACTTACCAAATAACCCCAGGAAAATTTAACAGGCTTCCAGAAGTGAGCTTTCATTCTTCAAAACCAGAGCATTCACATGAAAGATTTTATAGGAAACATGGTGCAACAACCGTCCTATACAAAGACTGAAGAATGTTCTTCAGTTACATGTGACTTCTTAATCACACTTTTAAAAAAGCTGAAAAACTGAGATCTCTCATATGAATGCTTGGTTCTGTATGGAGAATAACTCCCCAGAAATATCAGAAGGCTAACCAAACACAGTGTCCTCTGAGATTCAACATACACAAACTCCCAACCCCCGGCTCCAGCACATCATAGGAACACCACATAGAAATAACCTTGTACCTGGTCAAATCTTGTAGCAAAGAGATTGAGAGAGGTCACTATTCCGCCATTGGGGCCCAGCCCATATCTGATGCTTCATTTAGGAAAACAGATGGTTATGCAGACCCCAGAAGTCACGTTTGTCAACTCTGACAACATATGCATGCTGGATACCTTGAAATTAAGAGACAATAGCCCCAATACACAATTACATCTTCTAAGTCATTCAGCAGAGTAACAAATACTCTCTTACCCAAACACGTGCAATTGACAGCAGGAAGAGAGGCTACGTGGCTTCTCCTTGCCATTTTTGCTTTAACTGCACAGGAATCAGCATTGACTCATAACATACTGTCTTCTCTATCACTACTCTCATTATCCAAACATGAAGCTAAACATCCTTCTTAAGCCCTTATTAACAAGACACAGAAACTCCAGCAATGGCTAACAGATGCACTGAAGCAAATAATGCACTTACATATTAATTTGAAACTTATATTTAGGATGTTTTACTGGTAACCCCATATCAAACAACATTCAAAGTCAAGAATCCTATCCCACACCACCTTTATTCTTGTCTAAAATATTAAATTTAAGAGTCATACTTGCAAGTCAAAACCAAAGACTGTGTATCACCTCCTTCTGCACAAGCTATTACATAAGAGACCAAAGACCTCCACATCCCTCTGGAAGTGCAGGCACTTCAGTGTAAAATGTTACTGCACTACACTCACCAACACTGTGAGCAAGAGCAAACACTCCAAAGTCTTTGAGATTCAGAGACAACAGTACTTTGATTATGGTTAAATGGAGAAATAGTTTTCTCCATCTACTACTACAGGCAAGTAGGAATTTACAGATTTGTTTATGACAAATACAATTAGACTAATTAAAACATGGGGAAAAGGCTGCTGGCTTCCACAAAAGACCAAACAGACAAAAAAACAAACCACTAACAGAAGATACAAGTTCTTTGAAAGAACAACTGAAAAAAAATAAAAAAATCTACATAGGCAGAGTCCCTATTGCTTGTAAAAACTTGCTGTTAGAAAGAATCATTTTTAGCACAGGAGAAAATTACCTAAGAAGTAACAAATCTTGTCAAACACACATTCCTAATATTACATGCAAGAAATACACAGTCAAAACTCCTTGATCTTCATTCAACACTCTGGATTACTGTGATTCCCTCCACCTCCTGTCCCTTCACCACAGTGTGCATACGACAGACTATTTTCAAAAGCTTGAATTTTAAATATCATTATTCAGACAAAAAAAGGATACTGTTTCATAACTTCTTTGTACTTCACGGTGTCCCTGATATCTAGGGTGGAAAGACATATAAGCAGTTTTTCAACCCCCATCTGGTCAACATCAGCTAACAAAGCATACCTACCTATCTGTCTGTATTGCTAGAGGTCCACCAGTGGAACAGACACCCCAGTCGTTCCTCTGGCTGCAGCAGCAGAACGACTTGTGTACCTGCACTGTCATTCTTATCCTTTGGAGAGGCTGGCTGCCATACTTCACAGAGCGTAAGAGACAAGATTGTCACGAAACTAGGGACTGGTATGCTCTTTGGAACAGCTAAACATAAGATCTGTTCTATTGCTAAAATGTTTTCTCTAAAATTCGTGTCTTTTGAAGTGCTTTAAAGCTCTTTGTTGATAGCATATGTGTATGCAGGGAACCAGAGCAAATCTGCTAATCCTTTCATCACTGATAAAAAAAAAAGCCTCCAGAACCCAAACAGCTCCAATCACAACAGACGATATTAAAAATGTACAAATGCATTGGAAGAATGGCTTTGGTTCTAAAAGTACCCACAGTAACGACTGTTTGGAAAAAAGAGCTACAAATAAATAAAAAAAAAAAAAAAAAAAAAAGGAAAAAAAATACTCCAAGTCTTTCTTTTATTAGAACTTGGACTCTCTTAAGGGAATGCAAGCAGCCCAGCTTGTATGGCCTCACGTATTCGCTTCCGCGGAACACAAGAAGAGCACTGTCCGCGAACCGGTTCTCTCTGTTTAAGGCCCCACGTCCCTGCTGTCTCCTGGCGGACTCCAGGCCGTTCCTCCGGCCCGGGCCCGCCCGTCCCGCAGGGCGCAGCACTCACCGATGTTGGCGGGGAAAGGCAGGTTGTGCACGGCAGGGTCCAGGTTGATCACGTACGGAGGGCAGCGCTGCCCGTGTAAATGGGCGGCCAGGCGCTGCGGAGACACCGGGGGGACATCAGGTCCCGCTGGGCAGGGGGGTAGCCCCGGCGGCAGCCGGCGACTCCCCGCAGCCCCTCGCGAGTTCCGCAGCCTCTCACCTGCACGAAGGTAGTTTTTCCGGAGCCGGCCATGCCCAGCACTAGCACACACACAGGAGCTGACCCCGCGGCTCCCGCCACCGCTGCCATCTTCCCAGAGCCCACTTGTCCTTCCGGGGCGGGGAGCGGCCGCGACCCAGACGTGACGCGCACGGGCCCGGTTGTGGCCCTGCTGCCGCCCGGGACGCGCCGCGGGCCGGGGAGGCCTCGTGGCGCAGCGCGGCCCCGCGCGCGCCGCAGCAGCGCGGGGGGCTCGAGGCGGCCGCGCGCCAGGGCCGGCCGGAAGCGGCGGGCGGAACCGCGCCTGAGGGCGTGGCGCTGACGTGGCGGCGGCATCGGCACCATGCGGGGCGGCGGCGTCTCGGTGAGTGTCTGCGGTCTTTCCAGCGGTGCCGCCGGCGGCTGCGCCGGGGAGCCTGGGTGGTCCGCGGGTCACTGCGAGATGGGCCCCGGCGTCGGGATGGCGGGAGCGAACCGGCTTCCCCGGGACCGCCGGCGGCGCTGTGCGGCCCGGCCAGGCGCGGTGAGCGGCCCTGAACGGGTGGCGAGCGGGACGCGCTCCGGGCTCCCGGGGAGCAGCGGCGGGAGCGGCCCATCTCCGCCCGAAGGCCAGGCTGTCCCCCGAGGCCTCGAGCTGGACCCGGTTTTGTTCGGCCCGGAACTGTGCAAGAACCCGGAGCAGGGCGATGCTGGCGCCGGTGGTGCGCTTTGTTGTAGGAGGACGTAGTTCACGGAGTGTGTGGGTAGAAACGGGAACGTGGGGCTGGAACAGGGAGTTCACCGAAGGACACTTAGCCCTTCCGCGCCTCGCGGGGACAGTCGGGGCCCGCAGGATGCCCGGTGTCCCTGCTGGCACCTTCATCACCTCCAGTTTCCTTATCAGCCTCCTCACCTTGGGGAGTTTCTGTGCTGTACCGACGGTGCAGCGCCGTCTTGCCGGGCTGGATGCTGTAGAGCAGCCCGTCTCCAGCAGCAGCCGTGTTCCAGGTCACCGGCATGGCCCGGTCCATGGGCAGGCAAAATTCACCAGTCTCCCATCTTTTCAGCCTCTGGCCCGCTGTTTCACTTCTTCTCACCAAGGTGTAAAGGAAGGTGATTTTTTGTTTTCCCTTATGTCTAGCTGCTGAGCATTCCTGCATACTTTAGGTCTCTGTTCTTTAAGTCGGAAGTAAACTGTATAAATGAAAAAAACATGCAGAACTTAAACACCAGTTTCTATAGATGTTTCCTTCATAATTGCTGTTATTAACTTCTTAGAAAGGAAAGCCTGACAGATCATTTTCACTCTCCTTTTTTATTGCAGATCCTTAACTGCCACCAAAGTTCTTCATACTAATCTTCACTCTTACGCAAATTTTTTTAGTTATAGAAACCCCATGCATCTTGAAACACGGCATGTTTGTCAGTCATTTTGGTTCTTCTAATCTTAGATTAAGCCAGTGAGTTTCAGCAGACTTTGCCTGCCTGTTTATTCATTTTTATCATTGTAACTTCAAAGCCCTGATTTTTTCTGTCTGCTGCTCATTGAGGTTTCTACACATTTCTCATGTGGAGATTTCCCAGACAATGCTGTTGACACTACTGTTTGGGTGTAAATAATGCAAACACAAACATCCAATTGATTTTACTTCCAAAGAGACAAGATTTGATTGTGAAGTCATTGATCAAGCAGTTGTGAATTTTATCCTGCTCCTTCCCTAACATTTCCATGAGTAGACTCTGGGGCTGGAGGCCCACAGAGAGACTGACACTCCATAGGTACAGTTTACTCATTCATGTATTGGTATCACTGCCTGCTACTGAACTTCTTAACTGGTGGTTGGGGTGTCTCTCACCATTGCTAGTGTGAATCACATTTTTCTATAAAAAAGACAGGTAATTTAGCCATCATTTTTTTTTCTGTTTTCTTTTTTTGTGGGGGGAGGGTTTTGTTTGTTTTGTTTCATTGGAATTTTTGTTGGGTTTTTTTTGTTGTTGTTGGTTGGTTGTTGGTGGCTTTTTTGGGGTTTTATTTGTTCTTCCAGTTTCTTAGCTGATTCATGTACATGGCAAAGTACTACCTTGGTTGCCTAGATTACAGTTTAGGTAATATATATACTTGTACTGGGCAATATTTTTTATTTTCTAGTCTGTATGACTACTGTTTTTGTCCTGAGTTTTCTAATGAAGAAATGGCATTCAGTCATGATTAGTATTTGGAAGAAGGTGGTGGTACATGATTGTCCATGTGCTAGGAGCAACATACAGCAAATGAGTTGTTCGTACTGACTTGTAAATGTACTTTTACAAATGTGTGTTAAATTACATGTCTTAATATAAACATAGCAAGTGATAAGTGACATAAAATCTTTGTTGTGGAAGAAAAAGGTTTCTCTGATGTGGATAAAGTGAACATCTGGGCAGTTGATGGAGTATGATAAAGTGAGATAAAAAATGGGGGCATGAAGGAGACTAGAGACAACATTCTTGGCAGGGTAAATGCAAGAATTACTTCATTAGGAAAAAATAAATACTCTGTGAAAACTAGCAAATTAGTATCTAAAATACACATCAAGCGGTAAAGTATAGGCAGAAAACATATATGGGTGAGTGTACTGGAGACAAAGAATACTCCATCACATCCCATTGCAAGGGGAAAGATTGGCTTTCATATGGGGAGTGTGGAGGGACTCGTCCCCATTTTGATTCCAGTTCCAATTCAGCTGGAGTTGGAAAGGTTAAGCAATTCCAGCTGCAGAAAACAGTGGTTTGTTTTTCAAATGGTGGTGTATGCACATCCTCAAAGTGCAGGTGATTGTGCTTGGCTGCATACTGAAAAATGCTAAAAGTAAACAAATGATGCTGCTAATGTGAAGTTTTCTGCCTTGTTAGGACACCAGGACTGGACATCACAGACAGCAGAAGCTCAAGAAGTCCTTGGAAAATAAAAAGTATGTGAATGTTTTTTTTGTCTAGTTTGATTGAGGGCAAGAAAAACGCTGAGAGAATCCTAGTGGAAAACCATATCTGGTCTTTATATAATATTCTGAATTTTAAGAGCTGCAACAATTTTAATTACTGTGTTGAGAGTCTCAGCTGCCTTCACTTACTGGTTTGTAGGAAAAGTGCTTTTCTGACACTTCAGTGTGTATTAGCTTTCATTTAGTTTTTTTTAGGGATTTTAACATTGTGAAGAAAAATATTCTAAGTTCAAGACTAAGTGGTGCTCCAAAATCTGTGTATTTTGGGTGTGATTGCAACTTAAAGACTTTAATTTGAGAAATCCTCTCCCCATGCTTCTGCAGTACCTCCTGAAACATAGTATGTAATGACCTGTCCTGGTGCCATCCATCTCCCCTCCTTATTAATTCCTGGATTGATGTGTTAAAAGGTGAGCTCCACGGCTCTGAGTATTAATAGAATGGCCATCACAGTCATCGCTTGAGTGATCTAGTTACTTCAGTTGGTAATTGTAGTAGCAATGGGATATACTGCAAAATGTTTCTGTTTCATTCTTTCCTCTTTAGATAAATGGCATTTGCCCAGAGAATAGATATTCTGTGTTTCTTTGACACCTCATTCAGGTTGCTGTCATGTACAGGAATGTAGATGTCCAGGCATTTCAAAGCCTGAGAGAAATACTTTGGAACAGTGAAGCAAAGTTCCCTCTGATCTCTAGGAAAAAAATTCAGTGCTGCTGATTAGTCTAAATGTCTAATAGTCTTAATGTGGTGTGATTTGTAGAATATACTGGAAGGTTGTCTTCATTGCTGAGAGCCTCACTTGTTAAAAATCTTACTGGCTTGAAATCTTTAGTTGCATAATGCCAGCCCTGATTCTGGGAATAGAGACTGAAGGAGATCTTGCCCTTTTTGGGATGGAAAATGTCTCTTTTGTAATGATGGGCTGCAGAAATATTCTTATTTTCCAATGATAAACGCATATTTTTAAATTAAGATTCACTTGTGCCTACTTCTAAAGGTGAGAGTTTGAGGTAGGAGGAATATTTTTTCTGTTGCTCTTGAGAGCTTACTAATGTCATCATCAAAAAGATGTACTGAAAAACAGCACTGAGGATGTTTTATCTTGCTGGCACTTTACAGTTCCCAAAACTCAGAAGATTCAGTGAACTGTGAGATTAATTTTTAGAAAACTTGGGAAGATGAAAAGGATGTTGTCTGTCAAATTTATTGTGATTCCGTGTATATGCATCCATATACAAGTATGTGTCCATATACACAGGAATTCATCTTGATGTTTTCCAGGTCTAAGCAACCTGAGGTGGTGGAAACTGCTGTTATAGGAGTGAACAGTAACTATGATGACACAGTCACCAACATTTCCTCTGCCTCACCAAAGGGCCCAGTGAATGGGAGTGCAGAGCCCAGGAGCAAGCGGACCATTCGCAGGCCTGCTTACTGGTTGGAAATGAGAGGAATGAAAAACAGTGTTAACAAATCTTCAGAAAAAAAAGGTATTTATCACTGTCACTCCAAGGCAAAACTGCTTTTCTCTCTGGTTCATCAGTGAGAGATTGATTTGCTCCTGAAGGACATGCTAAAATTCGACCAAAAATTACAAGCTTGCTAGTGTTCTTCATGTATTAGAAGAAATGAACTTCTACCACTGCGCAAATATGGGTACAGTTCTCTGACATTACACAGTTCCTTTTAAGTGATTTGTCTATTAAAATAATCATTCTGTGGCCAAACTCAGTTCTATCTGTAGAAGAGATAAGTTTGAGTTACACCAGTCATATCAGAAGTAAGCTTCAAGAGCTTTAAAAATAGAACCATCAACACTAAAAAATGTGGCAGAGGGGACTGTTCAGCAGTATTTCAGATTCGAACAGCTTTTGTAGTTGATAGATTATTGTTTTTTAAGGATGTCTTTATTTTCTCACGTTCGTCAGTTATAATTTTCTGATTTGGAATGGTTTGGGTCTTAGGTTGTAGTAGGAACGTTCAGATTTCCTGGCCTAGGAGCTGTTTTGCGAAGCTCTTGTGTGGCAGAGAGTCAAAACTTCAGTCTTCTTCAATGTATTTTCTTCTTACCTCTAAGTCAGGATCCATATTCCATTCTGTTATGTGGAGAGGGAAATTTGGTAGTTTGATAGAAGTGAGATTGCTGTAGCTCCTCACCCCCAGGTCCAGTCAACAGCAAGACTAAGTATTCCTGTTAGGAATAAACACAGACGTACAACATACATAATCAGGAGCCACACATATCAGCATTCACAAAAACAGCATCAACAGCCTCCATCCTTAAATACTCAATCTACTCAGTACCTGACCTTTGGATCCCAGTCTCCTCAGCTGCTGGTCCATGGATGTAGTGGCCCCTGAGGCCTATAAAACTGTGCCAGTGGAGAGTGAAGACCTCCTTACAGACATCCTTGCAGACCCTGCTTGGTGTCAGACATGATAAGATTTTTATACTGACCAGTCACCTATTTACAAGGTGGTCTTTGCTATCTTCTTACACCTCTATTTTCCCCACTTGATCAACTCCAAATCAGGTAATTCTCTCCCCTCCCTTTGATACCACTCCTAAACATCCTAATTATTTTGTAATGTTGAGTTGTTCTCCACTCAGATCCCAGGTGCTACATAACCCTTGGCAGTAACACCACGCTTTCCCTTCTCACTGTTCCCCCCTTCCCTTTTCCAAAGGGTACTTCAGAGAGGCGTTCACACTGACTTATCCTTGTGGGTCTCCTGAGACAGGAGGAAGCTGTCTGTTTCTTAAAGTCTTTAATTGGTGTTTCCTGCCTACCATTGTGCTTCTGTGCTCAATCTGTATTCATGGAGATAAGACTTGGATAGGCTTGGAAATATTCAGGGCAGGCATGGTATTATTTGGGTTTGTGTAAGCTCCTTTTTGTGTGAGTGCAGGTGAGGTTTTTATGAAAAAACCTAGTACTTTCTGTCTCTTTTTCCTGAGGACTATTTATCCAGGCCATGTTGTGGCACTGTTTCTTCTATACCTGCTGTATCAAAGTATTGTGGGCAATGGGGTGCCTAAATGTTGCTGAGTGAGAAGGCTGTATCCAGTTCACTGGTGTCCAGGTGCCTCACAAGAACTACTTTTTTTTTTTTTTTTCTCTACTAAGTGTTGAAAATGAGGATGAGGCAGCAGTAGACTCCAAGCTGTTATCCAGACTGAATACTGAGACTGAAGCATATCTGTTCTTATTTACCAGGAGAAGTACTATTGAAAGGCAAGAGGAAATCTGAGCAAAGGGAAGGCAAAGATGTTAAAGACTCTCCCAAGAAGAAGCAGAAGATTTCAGGTAATACAAATAGCTTGTAATTCCTAATTACAAGCCTTCAGGTACTTCAGACTTCTCTGCCCAAATGACATCTTCTGGAGTCTTCATACTCTGTTTCTGGTTCTGAATGTTTTGTTCTAGGAGACCATTAACTAGTGTCTGCTTAATCGGTGGGAGGTGTTCTACTTTCAGTCTGTCTTAGAAGTCCAACAAAGGGAAGGAGGCAGGGAATTATGGGAAGTGTAGGCCAGTCTGCATCATTTCAGTTTCCCAAAAGATTATAGACTAAATAATCTGACATTACTTGTAAACATCTGGAGATTAAGCAGCTGATGACAGCAATATGAGTTTGTTAAGAAGAAATCAAGTCCAAACACTTTTTTTTTTACTTTTTTTTTTTTCCACAAAGATCAAGGGGCGAAGTGCTTGACATTATAGGTCTTTCATTCCTTCAAAAGGTTTGTCAGTCAGTAGTTAGGTGCAAAAGAAGGTGTACAAGTGGTGAAAGTAGGAGCAGATGACACAGAAGTGCACATTTGCTGTCCAGTCTTGCAAGGATGAGGTTAGGAAAGCCAAAGCCAGCCTGGAGTTGAATCTCGCAAGGGATGTGAACAGCAACAAGAAAGGATCCTACAAGTACATGAACAGCAAAGGGAACACCGGGGAAGGTGTGCGTGCACTGCTCATCAGAGCAGGGGAGCTGGTGACAAATGACACAGAAAAGGCTGAGGTGCTCAGTGTTTTCTGTGCCTCGATCTTTATTAGTTAAAGGAGTCCTCCAGGAATCACAGGAGCCTGAGACCAGACAGGGAAAGTCTGGAACAAGGAAGCCATACATTCAGTGAAAGAGGTCGAGGTTAGAGCACCTAAACAAACTGGATTTACCAAATAATTTGCCAGTAGTTTTGGTTAAGTGAGAAGGTCTGAGAGGAGTGGAGGTTAGCCTGTGTGTCACTCATCTGCAGGAAGGGTCAGGAGGATCCAGGAAACTACAGACGTGTTGCCCTAGCCCTAGTGCCAGGGAAGGTCATGAAGCAGATTATCTTGGCTACTATTATGTGGCCATCTACAGGACAACATGGTGATCAGGCCCAGGCAGAATGAGTTTAGGAATGGCAGGTACTGCTTGACTAACCTGGTGTCCTTATATGACAAGGTGATGCACGTGACAGATGAGAGAAGGGCTGTGGATGCTATTTACCTGGACTTTAGTAAAGCCTTCTGACACCATTTCCCACATCATTCTTCTGGAGAAGCTGGATGCTCATAGTTTGGACAGGTGCACTCTTTGCTGGGTAGAAAATTGGCTGGATGGCTGAGCCTGGAGAGTCGTGCGGAATGGAGTGACATCATCTGAGACTGGTCAGCAGTTGTCTTCCTCAGGGCCCAGTATTTGGCCAGTCCAGTTTAATATCTTTATTGATGGTCTAGATGAGGGCATTCAGTGCACTTTCAGTAAGTTCACAGATGACACCAAGTGGAGTGGGATGTGGATCTACTACAGAGCAGGAATGCTCTGCAGAGGAAAACAAGACAGTCTGAAATGACAGGCCAAGGCCAACAGTGTGAGGGACAACAAGGCCAGGTGCCAGGTCCTGCCCTGGGGTCACTATAACCCCATTAAGCACTCCAGGCTGGGGCAAAGGAGCTGGAAAAAGCCCTGCGAGTGTTGGTCAAGAGTGGCTCAACACAAGCCCAGCTGTGCCCAGGTGGGCAAAAGGCCATCCAGTGGCACCCTTACTGTGCCAGCTCTGGGGTGGCAGCAGGGCCGGGGCAGTGCCCGTCCCCTGTGCTGGCACTGCTGGGGCACCTCCAGTACTGGGGGCAGCTCTGGGCCCCTCCTGCCAGGAGAGCCCTGGAGGGGCTGGAGCGTGTCCAGGGCAGGGAACGGAGCTGGGAAGGGGCTGGAGCCCCAGGAGAGGCTGAGGGAGCTGGGAAAGGGGCTCAGCCTGGAGAAAAGGAGGCTCCGGGGGGACCTTGTGGCTCTGCACAAGTCCCTGCCAGGAGGGGACAGCCAGGAGGGCTCGGGCTCTGCTCCCAGGGAACAGGGACAGGACAAGGGGAAATGGCCTCAAGTTGTACCAGGTTTAGATGTGATACTGGGAGCAATTTTTTGCCTTAAAAGGACTGTCCAGCCTTGGCACAGTTGCCCAGAGCAGTGGTGGAGTCCCCATCCCTGGAGGGATTTGAAAGGTATGTGGATGTAGTACTTGGGACATGGGCTAGCGGTGGCCTTGGGAGTGTTGGGGGAACTATTTGACTTCATAGTCTTGGAGGGCTTTTCCAGCCTAAACAATTTATGATTCTAAGTCCTGTGGGGCCTGACAGGTTGCACTAAGTGCCAAGAGCTGGCTGATGTAATTGTGAGGCCATTCTTGATTGAAAGGTTATGGTGACTGGCAGAGGTTCCTGGAGGCTGGAAGAAAGAAGATATCACTCATATCTTCAAGGACAGAAAAGAAGATCAGGGGAACTACAGGCCAGTCAACCTCAGTCCCTGGGAAGCTGATGGAGAGAATCATCCTGGAATGCATTTCCAAACACATCAAGGACAAGATGGGGATTTGGAGTAGTCAGCATGGATTCATGCAGGGCAAATCATGCTTAAATCAACCCAATACCCTTCTACAATGGGGTCACTAGTTTGATGAAATAGGAGTATAGAAAGATGGTTCACAGTCTGTCCCTATATTCAATTCTAACTATTGTTTTTGTCACCAAGGACTTGGAAGTATATAGACAGCACAAAGCTGAAAGTGACAGCAGGTGTATTGGAGAAAAGACTAAAAGTGAAAATTATCTTGATGATAGAGAAACAATTTAAAAATAGAACAGAGATCAGTGTAAAATTAAAGATGATATAGTTTGGGAAGAAATACTTCTTCACGGCTGGAAAAACAAATAGCCTCCCAGAAGTCAGTGCTTCAGAAGAGGATTCAAGATCTATAACAGATCAAAAGCTGACTAGGGACCAGCAGTGTCATAGTTGCTTTTAAGAAGGCAGATGTTAGACTGAGAGCTTTGAGAAGGAATGTAGACTTTGTGAAGTAATTAGATATGTGAAGTAATTCTGTTGTAATGCAGGGTCACCATGGAGTGCTGTTTCCAGGAGTAGGCACTGCAGTTCAGGAAATGTGTGGGACAACTGAAGAGGACAGGAGAGAGCCAGCAGCATAACCCATATTGAAACAATAAGAGTTTCTTAGTCTAAAGAAGACAGGAATGAGTAGAGAAATGAGACTCTCCATTTTGGTTGATGAGTCCATCAGATGGACTCAGCCAAACTGCACAGAGGATGTTTCAATGTGAAGAATTCCCATCGCCTGAGCTTTGTGTATGAACAGCCATAGCACTTACAAATATTTGGGTGGGACTAATGACTGACACTATAAATAGATTTTGAAAGGGAGTAGAAAACATAATCCTGATGTTGCTTTAGAAAAAAAAACCGCTGAACATTTCTGAATAACTTTGAGACAGCAGACTGAATAGTAGCCTTTTAGAAAAAAAAAAAAAAAGGCTTTTTATTGTAACAAAGCTAGCAGAAATGAGTCTTCTGGCTTGTCTTGTTTGTGTTATGACAGGGAAAAACCAGCAAACTGGAACAAAACAAAACTCCAGAACAAAAGGCCACTGTGTTCAGAAAGAGCCAGAAACCTATGGCACAGGTAAGAAGAGGCAGTAGCTAAGAATTGTTTATGAAGCAGATAAAAGATAAATGTGGTTCTAGGATTTGAATCTGAGCAACAGCTGTGTTTCTGGTGTTTCCATTCAGTAGTTCACTTTACCATTGACAAGGAAGAGCTGGCTGTTGTCCTGGCAGTGTGTCAGTACTGCAGAGCAGGACTGAAAGGACTGCACACTGCCCAAGTTGCACGTGCTCTTGCCATTGCATCATGTAATAGTGAATGGGGAATCACTTTTTGAACTGAGCAAAAGCCTGTTAAAATAGTTGCATTACTAAACTCAGAAAAATATTTATAGTTTTTACTCAGCAGAATATGTGTGCAGGAAAAACTTGGTAGCCGTTGCCGCCAGATTACCTTTTTTAGGAACCAGAAACCCAAGCAATCTCACTGAGAAAAATAAAATTTGCCTTGATTCATTATCATAGCACTCATTAAACACCTCAGTTTTATGCCAAGTGCTGTTTGATTCACAAACTTTTCCCCCAGCCTACTGGAGAGGGACAGCCTAGGCCTGTTATTATTGGGAAAAGAGGAAAGGCTTTTGATCTTGTTATGGTAAGAATTCAGGCAGATAGCTGCTAAACCACTTTCTTCCCAGAACCTCTTTCAGTAATTTATAATCCTTGTGGATTATGCCAAACTTCTGCTTGAGATTTCAAAAAGAGGCCAGAAACTGGAAGCCATGCCACACAGGGTGCTTTTCCCTGGCTGTTGAGTAACTTGACCTGGTGGTCTGACTGCTTTTACTATGAAAACACTTTTGCCAAAAGAAGAGTTTGCTTAGCGTGCTAAAGTAATTGTGCAACAGAAATTACAAAGGAAAAATGTCCACTGGTCAGGTAGAAGAACACTCATTACAAGGGAATGGTAGATTAAAGATTGTTTGTAAAATGTTCTTTGCAAAGGAGGGATGTGTGCCTTGTGACATTACACACCTAAGGCTGTAAATGAGCTAGATGTATTGAAGTGCAGCCGGACACAAGTTTGGTAGCATGTGACCTGTTTCTTTTTAAGGTTCACTGTGCACATGGAAGGAGAAAAAAAAACAGATCTTGTGTTAGCACTTTTATTCTAAACATTGTGCTTTGACAGGTAGTATGGAAGAGCAATGGTCTTTAGAGATTCAGGACAAAGGCCGAGTTACCTGTCCAACATGCCGGGCTGTGGTGAGAAAGACTGTAGAAGGATTGAAGAAACATATGGTAAATTGCAGGAAGGTAAGAACACAAGAGATGAGCAATGGTTTCTTTACTCCTCTTCAACTTACTGATAGAAATGCCTACCTATTTTGTGTTGTATTTAAAACCAGTTTTGTCTTATCATCATGTCCCTAAGCAAGAGTCCTTTATACAGTTGTAAGAATAGTGCTTGCCCAGCCTTTTGCTGGAGGTTTGGGGTAGTGAACAAAGGTGTAGTTATTTCATTGTTCCACTAAACTTTAGACTCCATAAAATCTGTTCCTAGAAGACAGTTACCAGGCCCAAATAAATTGTTCTGCTCTCCTGCTCCTTTCCCCTTAAGAGTTTTCCACTGCTTTGGTTAATTTACAGTTAAATGCACCAAGTCCTTATTTATTTCTAGGAAATGTTCACATGTCATCACTGCGGGAAGCAGCTGAAGTCTTTAGCAGGGATGAAATACCATGTCATGGCAGACCATAACAATCAGGTAATATAACTGTTGTACATCTAAAACTGCTATAGGCAGAACAAGCTTTGCTCCTTTCCTGATACACACAGAAACAGAACATGGAGTGTTTTTTTCAAGTGTTGTAGCTGTTCAAGTCTAGTCTAACTATTATTTTTCCACTGAGACTTGACATCTGAAAAACAGTAGAATGTTACCAGAGATGGTAGGCACGCAACGTCATAGAAAGATGGTTTCTGTTTAGGCTGATAATGTCGCACGTAAAAGGTATTCCCAATCAGAAGGAAAAAGATTAGGCTGCAATTTTCAGTCCTTTGCTAGAAAGGAGGAGGTTTTTCTACATCCAGAGCAGACTAGATTTGAGGTAAAATAGCAGAAGCAGCAATTAGTTCTTGTCTCTCTTTACAGTAAAAATAGTAACCTAACACTAGATAAGTCCTAATACTACAATCTGCTTTTCCTCTTTGCTCTTCCTTTAAAGAAGACAATGTCTCCTGTTGTAGTTGTGAAGAATTAGAACTTTTGAAAATGTCGTTTGGAAGTTTGCGTAAAGTTCAGATAATTCACTTTGATTAGTCTAGGTATAATATTAGGTAAAGTAGGAAATAATATACAATAATGATCAGAGAGAGAATAAGGAACTTGAGCTGTAGTTTAGCACAGATGAATAACTGTTACAAGCAGTCAGCTTGACTTCAGTCAGGCTAAGTGGAAATAGTAAGACTAGTAAATGTTTAAGATGCATCATTTCCTGTCAGTTTATTCCTTTTCAAGGTAATCCCGCTTTGGTTTAACCCCAGCCAGCAGCCAAGCTGATAAATTGAGATAAAGACAGTTGAGATAAAGACAGTTCAATAGGTAAAGCACACAAGCAAAGCAAAACAAGGAATTCATTCAGCACTTTCTTGCAGAAAGGTCCAGGCACCTCCAAGACCACAAGGTTCCATCACACAAAAAGTGGCTTGGGACAACAAACACAATCACAAGGGCTATCCCCTTCCTCCTTCTTCCCTCAGCTTTATATGCTGAGCATCATACCATATGGTCTGGAATATCCTGGTGATCAGTTTGGGTCGGCTGTGCCACGATGTTCCCTCCCAACTGCTTGTGCACCCCCAGGCAGAGCAGTGTGAGAAGAGCCCTTAGCGCTGTGCCAGGGCTGTTCAGCAATAGCAAAACCATCTCTACGCTGTCAACCCAGTTCCCAGCACAGATCCAAAACAGTCCCATACCAATTGTCACCCCAGCCAGAACCAACACAGACATAGAGAGTGATCATTATAGTAAATACATGTCTGTAAAATCATAAGTTGCAGAGATTTAATTATTTTAGAAGCTTTCCTGCCCCAGTGTGTTGAATAATGAATTACCCTGTGGAAAGAATTGTAAATGCTGAACATCCTGTGTTTTTCATTTATCTTTCTGCTGTGCTTTAGCCAGTTGTGAAGGAGGGAGAAGAATTGGATGAGCAGCTTGAGCGAGACCGCCTTCGGAAAGTTTTGAAGCGAATGGGAAAATTGAAGTGTACAAGGGAGGTAAGGTGCATTGTGCAAAGTATGAATTAAACAGCAGTGAATGCATAAACATAAAAACATGAGAGCACTGTTGAGTATGCTGTAGTGCTGGCCAAAGCAAGATTTGTTTCAGTATCCCAGCTATGCTTTTACAAGAGAGTAGCATAGAATCATAGAATAGTTTGGGTTAAAAGAGACCTTTAATAGTCATTTCAATGCCAATTCTTTGTTGCAGATTTTGTCTGTCTGAATAGACTAACATGAAAGTTTTCTACCTGCTTGTCTCTGCTCTGTCAGGATAAGTGATAGTACCTTGGTCAGCAAACTGTGGATCCTGTAATCCCCTGAAGAATGATTTTCTTCCATGTATTTTTCTTCTGTGTTGACAGGGCTGCACAGGCAGCTTCACCAGCATAATGGGATACCTATATCATGTTAAAAAGTGTGGAAAGGCTGCTTCTGAGCTGGAGAAAATGGCTATGAAGTGCCACCACTGTGGAAAAGCATACAGATCAAAGGCAGGACTTGTCTACCACCTCCGATCTAAGCACGGGCCGGTGAGTGCACCCTGCAGTGGTTATCAGGGGACTGTGATGGGACTTCAGCCACTTAGTCTTGAGACACATGTAGGCTTTTGTCTGCTACTTTGGTGGGTAATTACAGATCGCAGATCTTTGCATTTTTCCTGCCCCTGGATTTTGTCCTTCATAGTTTCTTTCTAGCAGCAGCTGTTGCTCATCTCTGACTAGGATGAAGTTTTTAATAGTAAATCAGCATGGCAGCAGTAAACGACCTTACTTTTGCTCCATGAAAGAGTGAATGCTAGCATAACTCGTGAGATGCTTTCCTTTGCTCTTAAAAGACTCACCATTGGAGCAGAGCATGTCCATGAGAGTTTTACAGTGAATAATGGAATACCTTTCAAGACTAGCAGCTGCGTGAAGCTCTCTGCTTGAGCCTCACTGCTGTGATCCCTGTGAGCAGATCTGGGGGTCTGTCTGACTAGTGGGATGCACTTCTGTCGTATGTCTCTGATAATAAACCATAGCTGCTGCAGCCTATTTATGAGAGATTTGGCAAAACATTTCTTCCCAGTATTTAGTGTAACTGAAATAGGAAATAGTGAAAGAGGCTTACCTTTTTGGGCCCTCATTGCAGGTCACTTTCCTCCATGAGGAGAGAAGAACAGAGACCCTGAAAGAAATCAAACGGGAGCAAAATAACACAGGCAGAGTTCAGAGGAGATCTGCAAAGGTGGCAATCTACTATCTCCATGAGCTGGCAGGAGAAGAGCTGGCCAAAGAGTGGCCCAAAAGAAAAGTTCTGCAGGACTTGATTCCAGATGACCGGAAGGTACAAGGGCTTAAAAATGCTTTATAGGGTTCAAGATTATACCTTCTCATCTGATAAGTCTTGTACTGGCTCCAACCCCATGTTTATGGCACATGAAAAGCAGTATGTTGCTTGGAGAATTGGGTTCTGCTCTCTCTTGTCTTAGATTACAGTATTTCTGCAACAGCAATTGCTGTGGTGCAAATGTTTTGTTCAGGCAAGCTGTAATGACTGTAAAGTCCTATTGCTGGAATTCTCAGTGGGCACAAGCAACATGGCCAATTATGGGCATGATGTTGCTCACAGTTGATAGGCTCAGGATCATTCCTGCCATGCTGTAAGGCCCCATCAATCCTTCCAGTCTCTCATACATGCTGTGATACTTCACAGTGTTTCAGACTAGAGAGTTTCCAGTAGCGTCTTTCAGGCTGTGAGCGAAACCCAAGGGAAAATGATGCTTTATGATTTCAGCGGGGTAGGTACATTTAGAGGAATTGTTGTAGTCAAGACAATGGGAAGTTTCAGATTCTGATATTGTGGGGGTTTTCCAGATTCAGTTATATTTCTAGAGAGTTGGTGAGACTGGAAACACTCATTATAGGGAGTTTGTTTGTTAGAGTAGGAGAAGAGATAGCACTTCTGTCTCAGCCTAGAAGAGGAAATTCTGCTTAGCTGGCATTACATCCAGGTCTTGATTCCATCTTTGTCTCAGCTGAAATACACTCGTCCTGGACTGCCCACATTTAGTCAAGATGTGCTGTGCAAATGGAAAACGGAGATAAAGATGTACCGAAGAGTCCACTGCCCAAATCAGGTAACCCTTAATTGTTTCTGAAGCCCCAGAGGGGACAGATTTCAGGTCTGTATGAGCCAACAGCTTCCCACAACCTTGAAACTGCAGTTGGTCTCTCTTTGGTATGAGACAAATCCTGCTTCATCTCAATATGGCTGCTTAGTGTAATCAAGACCCTGTTTAGTCTTGGAGATGTCTGAGGATGCTGCTTTTGTCCTTTGCATCAAAAGGCCCTGGGGATGATCCTTTTGGGAATGTGTGTGAACACCTGAGAGCCAGTAACTTGGTATCAGGCCGGTACAGTTTTCTCATCCAGGTGGGCAGTTGGTCCATTTGGAGATCTTAATAGTGGGAAAATGACAGGCTCCTGCCTTTCTATCTAAATCTAATCATAGAAAGAAAAAGTAGAGGTGGAAATACAAGAGTAAAGAGACTTTGTCTGGCACAGAACTTAAGTTTTCTTTATTGCACTAGACCAGCTTTAAGCTCTTTTCAACCTGGCCTTAAGCATTTCCAGGGATAGGGCAGCCCCAGCTTCTCTGGGCAACCTCTGCCAGGGCTTCACCACTCTGACAGGGAAGAATTCCTTCCCAGTATCCCATCTAGTCCGGCCCTCTGGCAATGGGAAGCTATTCCCCCTTGTCCTGTCATGCCAGGTCCTTGTCCAAAGTCTCTCTGTGGCTCTCTTGGATCCCTTTAGTCACTGGACAGCTCAGTTTCCTACAATGCCTTACAGCAATCACCAGTCAGATCCAATGAGAACACACGGCCTCCTTGGTGGAGGTGGTGGTGGGCCATCTCCATGTGATGCCTGCTGTCAGAGAGCCAAGGGTCAGCCCTCTGGGTTTGGTGCATAGATGTTGCCTTCCCCCTGTCCTACCCTACCCCACCCCCAGCACTCTCTCCCCAGTATTCAGGCTAGCATCATTTTCAAGTGTCAAAATTGCAGGACCATGTTGTATTTGGAGCTGTCTCCAGAGAGTAGCTGTCCTGTGTCAACAAGCAGTAACCCAGCAGCATGTCTTGCTCCTGCCTCCTGTTCTGGGACCTGGGCTAAGGGCTGAGCACAGTGTGGTACCCCAAGACTGATGCCTGAAGCTCCCCATGGGACAGACCTCTAAAGGTGCCCTTTAACTGAGACCAGGGATGTTGGGTGCTATATTCCTGCTCTGTGCCACTAGAGACATGAGCAGTGCAGGAGGGAGAAGTGTCTTGTACCTGCCCCGTGAGCTCTGTTTGAAACTTTTCTCTGTTGCACTTTAGGCAGAAAGCAAACTATCATTTTAGTCAGGCTGTTGGTAGAGCATGAGTGTAACTGTCGCAGGAGTCTCTTTATTATGTCCAAGTGTGCTCAGAAACTGGAAATATATATACTAAGCTTAATGAAAACTCTTCTAATGGTCTTTTTACCAGAAGCTTTCTGGCTTTGGAGGATTGGTATCTGCCTGCCTCTGCCTCTCTTCTGTGCTTTTGGGACTGCCCTCCATATAATAATGCTTTATTGTCCATGAAGAAGTGATTTCTTTCTGGCATGTTGTTCACATGTTTGTTTTTTTTTTTTGCTGTTTCAGGGTTGTGAATCTGTATATGGCAGTGTCTCAGGACTCAAGTCTCACCTTGGCACATGTACCTTGGTTGGTAGCCTTCGTCTTATATAATAGCCCCACTGTCCCTGTCCCTCTGATAACCTTTTGTTCAAGGTCTTGTCCTGCCATCTGCTAATCTGAGATCCTCACAAATTCATTGATTCACAGAATACTTTGGGTTGGAGGGGATCTCCAAGATTACCTTATTCCAACCCCCAGTTCAGGTGCTCCCCTACGTGCTAAGGAGGTTCCCATTGCAAACAATGCTTGAGACCAGGAGGAAGCACCTTAATGGCATTCCTTTTCAGCAGTTCTACCTGTAGATTCACAGCTACAAGAGCAGTTTTTCCAGGTGCATTGCTGGAGACCTTATGTTATCTCAGAGAGCAGTGCTGTGCTTCATGGGCACAACTGCTCATTCATGTCAGTGCTCCTATAGGTAAAGCTGTCTGGTATGGATGAGAGTTTCTAGTTTTTATTGCTGGATTCTATCTGAGCAAGATTCAAATGAAATGTATAGATTTATCAGCCTCCTGGTCCAGCAACTCTTTATGGAATTTTTTTGTTTGTTTTGATGCCAGGGAGACTTTGTGGCTGGTAAATACAAGTGTCTGCTGTGTGAGAAGGAGTTCATTTCGGAGAGTGGGGTCAAGTATCACATCAACTCTATGCACGCTGAGGTAAGGCAGGCAGAGTGGAACCTCAAACCCCAGGCTATTGGAGGTGGGGAGAATGTCCTAAGAAGAAAATGCTGGATGTGTGCCATGTTTTGCTTTTTCCTTGCTCACTGTTGGGAACAGGGTCCTTAAACTTAGCTGATCCTGTGTTGGTCTGGGGAGGAAGTCTTGTGTCATGTCACACGCCTTGTCCCAAGCTGCTGCCGTTCTGGTCAGCTCTGCAGCATTTCCTGTGCCTTTAACTAGGCAAATCTGAAATCAAATCTGAATCCTCTGAGACAGAGTGACACCTGAGGAGACACTTCAAAGAACAGAGCATTGTTAGGCAGTTGCCTTTCCAGAGCTCACATTTCAGGGAAACCTTGTCCCACAAGGCAGCCCTGATAAGCTTGATTTGGTATTTCCACCACCATCAGTACCAACCTGTTGCCTTCTAAACCTGCAGGACTGGTTTGATGTGAATACAACGACCACCAAAAGCTTTGAGAAGCTGATGAAAATTCGCCAAAGGGAAGAGCAGAGGAAGCAACGGAAGAAGCGTCCTTTGACCAGGGGCAAAAAAAAGAGAGCTGGAACGCTGGTTGCCAAGAAGCTCCCCACTGTTGGAGTTGAAAAAATGAGGAGAAGTAAGAGAGGTGGTCCACAATGCGTGGACAATGAGAGTGCAAGCAGTGAGGAAGGGGCACCCCAAGTTTCACAGAGAGATGAAGTTCCAAAAGCCAGCTGCAAGCGAATCCGAAGTAAATCCCTAGAAGATGAGAAGGAGTAATTCTAAAGCTTTTCAGTTACAAGTCCCACTTCTGTCAGGCTCATAACCCACAGCACTAATATAAGCAACTGAATGTCTTTGGGACTGTGACTCAATTCTGCGGGTGACTTTGATACTGAAACTTCTGTATCAGTTGTGAGGTCTGGTCGGTTGTGAGGAATACAAACCAAAGCTGTGGTGCAGAGGCTGCTTCTGCTGGTGTAGTTTCTTTTGGACAGTGGCACTAACAGTGTACCCAGTGTGATTCCTGCTCTGGTTGCAGTCTCAGTTTGGTCATACTAGTTGCTTGTTTAGTGGTTTCCAGTACAGCAAGTGTTTGTTTTGTCATCTTCCTCTGATGTGTGAGATCACATCAGATCACCACAAAAAAGGGTTCTTTTTTACAGTTCTTCTCATAAGGGACTGACTAGCACAATGTTCAGGTCTCTTCAAGGTGGAAATCCATTCTTGCACAGAATGCACACAAATTAAACATGAAAACAGTGCTGTGCAGAGTGCAAAGACTCCAGCTTGCCCTGTCACTCTGCTGTCTGATGTCAGCAAGGCTGCCACAAAAGAGACCTTCTCAGTGTTTGCTGTATCCTGTTGCACAAGGCTCTATTTCATACACCGGTGTTTACGCTCAGCACCAGCGCGTGTACTTGAAAGGGGATGGAAGGTCATTATTACCCTTGTCAGGAGCTCACTGTTCCCCTGGTGTCTGTCTCCTGTAATGCTGGATGTTGAAGATATGTAGAAAGTCTTCCAGTGCTGCAAGGACTGAATGTTCTCAAGCCCTTTGGAGATTCACTAGCCTTTCCAGAGCCCCCAGTAACTAATGTACTGAGATGGCCTTTGTGTACCCTCTGAAGCCCACTTGTTTCATGCTCACCTGGGAAACATACTGCAAGACAGTGCATATCGACATGAGCAGCCTGCTAGTGCTGGGACCAAGTTCCATGAAGCTGTCTTGCCAGCTTGTGGTTCTTTGTCATGCCATTGCTCCCACAGTGTCCTTTTACCCTGCTCGACAGGTACCATTTTCATTGTCTTACATACCCTGTTTCTTTTCAGTATCACCTCTCTGTGCAAATGAGCTGTATTAGCAGTGGCTTCCCTGTGTAGAAAAGGTTAAAAGAAGAGGGGTCAATATTTTAAGTCATGTGTTGGCATTGGATCATAAGGAATAATATCTTCCTGTGCTCCATAAATCATAGAACATTAAGGGATTGGAATGGACCTTAAATATCATGTAGTCTCACCCCCCACTGCCATGAGCAGGGACAGATCCCACTGTACCAGGTTTCTCAAGGCCTTACCCAACCTGGCTTTGAACACTGTCAGGGCTGGGGTATCCACAGCCTCCCTGGGCAACCTGTTCCAGTGTCTAAATGCAGCAGATGTCATAGAGGCTAGCAGGAGGCAGCAGCACAGGCAGTCCTCTTTTTCTAAGAATGGGTTCTCCAGAATCTCTGTTATCCAAAGACCCACTGTATCAGAAAATTGCAAAATTTGCACTGTCTGACAAAGTTGCTGGTGCTGAAATTCACAGGGAAGCCATTGCAGTGTCTGGGGAACAGGCAGGTTTGTACATGTGTGTTAGTACCAGCATGATCACATTGTTCTTGACAGTGGGGAGTAAATACTGTAGGACCAAGGTGGTCTCAAGAGCTGCCTTTGGAACCAGGTGCTGCTGTGTTTGCAAGTGCTGTGCTGAAAGTAGATGTGTGGACAGTGCAGGGTGTGTAAAGTCTGCAGTGAGATGGGCAAGATCAAAAGGCAGCAAAATAAAATGCCACCAGTGCAAGAATGTGGTTTCTTGTCTGTTTGGTGTGTGATGTTCTTGGTACCATCCCTCCTCACATAATCCTGCCTGCCTGCAGGATTGTCCTGCATGCTCTGGTGCTGTCCAGTTGTCTTCACAGTTTATCTTCAGAACTCCACAGCGCTGTACTTCCAGCAAATGTTCGCTACGTTCCCACTCAGTACAATAAACCCAGGAATTAAAGAAGGTTTTTCATGGTGGTTTCCAGCCTAGAGTCTTGTTTCCTGTCATTCCTGAGTTACTAACTAGACCTGCTCTCTAGACATGGATACTTTGTGACCACTTGGGTTTTGTACTTACTTTAAGGTACTCCTCCACGTAACATGGCAGGTGGATAAAAAGCATTCTCCAACAATCCATCTCTGTCTATCGGCATTACAGCAGATTGTTGGCTGGATTGGCTCAAGCTGGGATGAGGTGGTGCTGCTGCTGCCACCTCACCTGCCACCTGTCCACTGTTTATGAAGAGAGATATCTGTCCTGGAGCACCTGCATCCTGCTCTAGTGGGGCTAAGGCAGCCGTGCTCTACTGCTCTGAGGGCAAGGAATTTAGCAGAGAGGCAGAATCACCTGTCTCACCTGCTGTCCACACTGCTGGAGATGCAGCCCCGGATACTGGTGGTTTCAGGGCTGCCAGTGCACATGGCAAGGTTGGGTCCAATTTTGTTGTCCCTAGGACCTTGTCCACCAGGCTGCTCTCCATCCATGGATTCCCCAGATTCTTCTGCAGCACATCACTCTCCTCCAGCAAATCAATTGCACCAAGCAGCTTGAATGAAGACATTGCGTAGTGTAGGCAGCAGGCCCTGGAGAAACACTGTCCACTGCCCCAGAAAACTGGTCCTTGCTGTTATCAATTCTACTTGAGCAAGTACAT
Source organism: Pseudopodoces humilis (assembly GCF_049639895.1). Classification (NCBI taxonomy): domain Eukaryota; kingdom Metazoa; phylum Chordata; class Aves; order Passeriformes; family Paridae; genus Pseudopodoces; species Pseudopodoces humilis. The sequence continues at coordinate 112,774,303 of NC_142202.1, forward strand.
ACTTAGAAAGAGATCCAGTTTTGAACAAATCAGAAGTGACAAAAGAAACCAGCTAGTCACTCAATATTTGTTGTAGTGATTCATTGTACTAAAAATGCTGTGTCTTCTCATCAGAGCTTGTTTTTATTTCAGCCTCTATCCCATACTGCTGGGTCCTGGTAACTGAAATAGCTTTATGGTGTCAGAAATTTCTTCCTGCATATTTGTAGTCATAACTAACTCCATACAATATTTGCTGTATGAGCTAAGGAGGCTTGCTAGTCTCAGTCAAAATAGGTTTTTCTCTTTTTTTTTCTGTTGTGCATTGTTCTTTGCTGACATGTTATATATTGGTTGGTGCATTTTTCACTTTTTAAGTCCAGAGAAATGAACCAGGAACCAGCTGCAGTATTCTATAACAGTCTGGTTTATCTAAGATACAATGATAACCTTGCTCTGCTCTCACCTACCTCTTTGTCCTCAGCTCCCTCACTACACTGATACTCACTTTTACCCTCTCAAGCACATTTTTCAGTTGTTCTGCAAATGCCTCTGGGAGCTCATTTCTTTTGTTTCTAGGAGCTCAACAGGGTTTAAGACGATGAACACATTCTGAAACATTGTGGTGTACTTCACAGAACTACTCTAGCAGAGATCTTAATAACCGTGTTTTGTACAGTAACTTTTTCTAGAAAGCTTGGTGTTAATCTACAGATTTTCTTTGCAATTGTTACATAATTTCATTAACTTTCTTGATAAAGATGTCAAATAGGTGCAGACTCTGGGATTCTCTAGGACAAATCCTTATTTACAATTACTTACTATCAAGCATTAAATGTATTCCACCGATGCTTGTATAACATGTGGGGCCAAGAACAAGGCCTCACTGAGATTTATGATGTCAACAGCTATTTTTACCTAAACGGACTTGTAATTAATTAAAGAATAACATTTACAGAAAATTCTTCTCTGTGAAACCACGTTGGCTGGGTTTTACTTATGATGCCCTTTAATGTCAGTTGTTGGCGTGTCTGGGAGATTTCAGACTAAGCTGTACTTACACTCATCACGCAGCTTGTCTTTTTTTAAGTACTGGCACACTTGAGTTTTGCTTTGGGGGCCTGGAGGGTTGGGTTTTTTTGGAGGAGGGAGAGAGAATATATTTTGGTTTGGGAGTTGTTCAGTTGTTTTGTTTTGTTTTTCCTTAATCCTTGAGGATTTCCCCATTGTTCTAAGATTTATTAAAAGTCATTAATAATTCAGTAATTTTAATAAGATCACTGACCATCCTTCCCTGCAAGTTATGCAATGCAGTAACTTTAAGGTTTAAGTTCTTTTAATAACTCAAAAATGTCAAAAAAAATGGAGCTGTTTTGTTGAGAGGAAACTCTGACACAGGGTGCACTTCACAGAGACACCCACTGCAGTTTGTCATTCCTGCCTGCATGTAACAGTCTGGTGCTGAGTGTGGCACGTGAGAATGAAATCCTTGCAGTTGTACACTCAACTCTTTCGCTGTACCAGGTTGGAGTACATCCTGTTAGTTTATCATCTCTCTGTTGGTAAGGACACTGTACCTGTGCCAGGCAAGCTCTTCCACTGCTCTGCTTTCCTTGGAGTGATGTTATTTATAAATCAAATGTTTCCCTGTGCTGCAGGTATTTGGGAGCAGAGCCATGGCCTGGGAGCAGCTTCTGGAGCAGTCTGGTCCTAGGTGCTTGCTCTGTGACCCTCATGGCAAGAGGATGATTAATGTCATCCTGGATGCTGTGTGACTCTGGTGCTGGCAATGAAACAGAGGCTTGACTCTGAAAGCTAGTTGCCTTCAAAATTAAGTAGGTCAATGTTATCATTAAAATACAGTGGAATGAGAGTGAGATTGGAGGGAGCAGTGGTTATATTGGGCAGCTCTGCAGAGACATTAATTAGCGCAGTGTCCTCTTTTGTGCATGCTGTATCTGGTCCAAAACCCCATCTGAATTATGCTCAAAGGTCTTCTAAATCAGAGGCTTTTGTTTTCAAAAAGTGCAGTTGCATTTCAGAAGCAAGCCTCTGTCTTCCTTTGGAAGCAGGTAACAAAAGCCAGGTAGTTATTCGAACATAGCCCTTCACTGAACCATAGGATGACCATAACCAGAGACGTGGTCCCCGTGTCTGCCTGGGGAGACAGAGCCAAGTTAAAGGTTAGGAAAATCACAGCCAGCACTGTCAGCTTTTTTTCCAGTTCTTCCTCATGCTCATGGAGGCTCTTGGCCCTCTGTGCCACTGCAGCATGGGCTGGTCCCTCATCTGCCCTTAGCTTGCCTTTAACTCCATCCAACCTGATCTTGAATGGTTCCAAGGATGGGACACTCACCGCCTCTCTGGGCAGCCTGTGTGTGTGTCTGGCTACATTCATTGTGAAAAACTTCTTCCTTGCATCTTACCTAAATTGACTCTCCAGTTTAAATCATCACTCCTTGTTCTATTGCACCAAGCCCTACTAAATAGTCCATCCCCATCATTCTTGTTGCCCTCCTTTAGGCACTAGAGGGGCTCTGAGGTCTCCCTAGATCCTTCTCCTCTCCAGACTGAACACCCCCAGCTCTCCCAGTCTGTCTCCAGAGCAGGGGGGCTTCTCTGGTCTCACCCCAGCAGATCCATGTACTTCCTGTGCTGAGAACCTCAGAGCTGAGTATCTTCAATTAGATTTTGCTGCAGCTGCAATTGGTATTTCCAAAAAAATTTCACCCTGGACTTCTTCAATGGCCATGCATTAAATGGTTGGTTGTCTTGTTGAGGGCTAGGGGGAGCATTTGGAGGAGACGTTTTAAGGGGAGTGAGACCACAGGGGGAATCCTGCAGGGATCCACATTAACACTGGACTGTTCAAAATGTTTACCTCATGATACAGGAAGTAAATGGAAGTAAATCCTCAGGTTTGAGGATTACAAGGAACAGTAAAAATTAAAAGGTAACCACAAGTGCTAAAGCATCTTGGAATACTGAGTGTTTGGGAGATGAAATGGCAGATAAAATTCAGTATTATAAAATGAAAGGGCCCCAATAACATCTATATGTTGCCCTTGCAGCCCCTCAAAGATGGTTTGCATTGGTGTTCAAAATGGGGATATCCTGGAAACCTACCGGATTACTTCATAACTTCTTACCTCAGGACTCTTTCCTCATCAAAGCATCTTGCCATGCTACATCAAATATCATCTCTCAAGATAGACTACAAGCATGCTGGCCCTGGCCCCTGCCTCAGAGCTGCTGCTGTGCAGAGTACAGGCAAAGCTTCCAGCCTCCATGCACTGGCTCCAGGTGCTGCATCAGCACCTGCCTGCTTCAGGACAGGTCACATCCCTGACACAAGTGGCTGGCTCAAAGGTCTGAGGCTGATCTGCATCGCTCCCTCCAGATGGGGTGGCTGGGTCCATGCCACCCAAAAAAAAACTGGTCTCTCATGTTCCTGACCACCTCTCATCACCAGCCACTTGGACGCAAGGACTACCACAAAACAGCCCCTGAGCAGGAGAGGGAGGTTCTGTGGCTCCACACCTCTGCCAGGCCTGGTGCACACGTGGCTCTCCATCACACAGGCTGCCCAGTCAGCACCTTGTCTCACTGTCCCATGTCCCTGACAGCTCCCTGTCCTATGCCATGGAGGTGCAGGCATCACACAGGTTTCCCCTCCTTCCCATGGCACCTTGGCTCTGCACCTGGCCTTGTGGAGCACTGCACAGCGGTGCAGGTGGGCCCAGCACTGCACTGAGCAGAGACACGTGGCAGAGCCAGGCTGGCTGGCAAGCACATACTCTCCCCTTTCTCCAAGAACTTCATCTCTGCTCTCAAATTACGAGAACAGTTGTGCAGTCAGCACAGGCAAACACAAGGAGCAGATCCCAGTGCCAGTGATGCAGCTGGCAAATTACTTTGGCCCCGTCAGAAGCAATGCCAGGGAGAGGATGTCAGGAGAATGGCAACAAGACAGCCCTTGAGGTGGAGGAGTGGCTGGAAACTAAATCAACATTCCGCAGTCTCACACTGAGAAGACCATCAGCCGTGGTCTCCATGTGGGCCAAGCCAATATGGACTGAAGTTCTACACCAGACGTGGACCAGGCCATTCCAGTCTCTGCAGCAGCCATGTATATGCTTGGCAGCTGTCAGGCATCTAGAGAGAAGCTGTCAGCACATCCCCCTCAGTTTCATAGTTTCTAGGCTAAACAACTCAGGCTAATTTAGGCTCTCACCATAAGCTGCTTTGCCCAAAACTCGCTTCTTAAGGGAATTGTATTTGGTTTGTATGGCAGGGTTTTGGTAAAGGGGGGCATTACAGGGATGGCTTCTGTGAGGAGCTTCTAGAAGCTTCCCCCACGTCCAGCAGAGCCAAAGCCAGCTGACCCCAGGACAGACCTGCCACTGGCCAAGGCAGAGCCCATCGGCAATGGTGGCAGTGCCTCTGGGATTTGAGAAGGGAAAGAACTGTGCACAGCATCAGCCAGAGAGAGGAGTGAGGGTTTATGACAGCAAGAGCCCTGCAGTCCCCCCAAGCCAATGCAGAAGGAATGAGAGGAGGTGCTCCAAGTACTGGAGCAAGGATTCTTTTGCAGCCTGTGGGGTCCAGGGGTAGCAGGGACCCACCTACAGCCCCAAAAAGATCCACGAAGGAGCAGAGACCCACCTGCAGCAGGAAGAGTATGAGGATCCTCCCCCTGAGAAAGAAGTAGTGGCAGAGAGATGCTGTGATGAATTGATCCCATTCCCTGTCACACTGCACTGCTGAGGGGGAGGAGGGAGAGAACTGAGGGATGAAGCTGAACTGGGGAGAGAACTGAGGGATGAAGCTGAACTGGGGAAGAAAGGAGGAGTGGTGAGAAGATGGTTTTACAATTTGGTTTTATTTCTCATTACCCTACTTTAACTTGATTGGTAATTAAACTAATTTCCTAAAATTTAGTCTATTTTGCCCATGACAGTAACTGGTGAGTGAGCTCTCCCTGTCTTTATCCCGACCCATGAGTGTTTTATACTTTCTCTTCCCTGCCCAGTTGAGGGGAAGAGTGATGGGGCAGCTTTGATGGGCACTTGGTATCCAGCCAGGGTCATCCCAGTGAGTTGTCCAGACAGTCCCAGGTGAGTTTTCTCCCTCCCTATAGCCCAAGCCCCTAACTGGATACCAAACCCAGAAGAGATACTGGTACTAACAGGCAGAAGAACGGGCATCAGAGCCAGAGCAGGTTTCTGGCGGGCTGTATGCCCATTACAGAGGGCCATGACACCCCCTTTTTGTATGGCAGCTGGTCACTGCAGGGCAGCGTCTGTCCTGGGGTGCAATGTTTGCCCAGTGCTCCCATTCTCTTGATGAAGAGTGTTAAGCTTTCCTGCGTCATGTTCAGTGCTTTGTGCTTTTATCTGAGTAATAAACAAATAAACTTCTTTCCCAGGGGTGGGCTTTGATAGAGCTGCTCATCAACTTTCATCACTGACCATAACAGTGCTGAATACTTTTGCTGTTGATAGACCTGTCAGATTACATTTCAGCTTTGCCAGGCTCTTGGTTCTGGTGGCTTCGTGTAGTGTAAATGATCTGGAAAAGGGCTGAGTGGTAACACTATTATGAATATATTGACACACTGAAAACCCACATTTCAAACACCATATGCAATCTAGTTGTCCCATATTAAAAGGGTAATTTTCTTTTGAAATGATCAGCTGTGAAAGATGACCAGGGTCTCCTGTACTGCAGATGGTGCAGTGCGGATAGCAAAAATTGTTATTACTCGTTTCTTGCAAGAGAAGCTAGGAAATGCCAGAAGAAGTAATTGGACATCTGGTCTAAATGCAACAGAATAACTTGCTTTTCACAATGCACATAATTACACAGCAAAACTCTTGACTTCACAATGCCCTGTGATAATAGAAAGTATAAATGTCTGTTCTTGGACAGCACTGGATTCCCCAAATCCAATTATGCAGCAGATGGTAAAAAGATGACATCACAAAATAAACAAACACAAAAGGAGGATCAGGAGTTATTAATGATTAGTACATATTAATGATTAGCAGATTGACTTTCCACATTTAATACAGTTCATGAAGTGTTGATAAAGTGCTGATATCCATAGGCTGGTGACAGGTCTGAGGCTGTTCTTGGGCTGAGGACAATAGGGGACTTCCCTGTAGCAACTTTATAGCAAATGTCTGTGGTTTGCTGTGCCTTTGCCCTCCATTATTATTACCACAGGGAATCAGTGTGTTAATTCTCACTTCCATGGGAGAGAAATGGAGGACACAGCAGCCAGCACACAGACATGACAAAGTGGATGGGAATGAACCCTCACAAAAACTTTGGACGTTTCCTTTCAGTGAATGTGGAGATAGCTGATGTGAAGCTGGAGACAGGACATGGTGGGCAGGCATGGGGCTGGGGGTGCAGGGGCAGGTCTGGCATTCACACCCTGCCCAGCCCTCCTCTAGGCCAGCCAGCAATGTTTGAAGGGCAATGCTCACCAGGAAAAGGCCATCTGAGTCACAGCTGCAGTTGCCAGCTGCTCCCATAAGCACAGCTAGGTCACAGCTAGTCACGGGAGCGGGACAAGGGAGCAGCCAGAATATGGAATAAATAATTGCATGAGTGTAGTGTCCCAGGAGGGGAGCAGTCACAGAGGTCCAGGACCCCCCGGTCAGGACCCAGCTATTGCAGGTCATGTAGCACTTTCATAAATCTGTGAATGTTCAGCTCACACTAGTTAAGAGCTGACTAAAGCTTAGATTAGGGACACAAAATCCATGCATCCTTTGTGGGTTTCATTTAATCAATAACATTTATACACTACGAAGTATGGGGCAGATTCTGCACAGGCATATCATCAATCCAAACCTTTCCCAGCTGCAGAGGTAAATTCCTCATGTGCTGGGTGTCCTTGTTGGTGTATTTCTCTGATGGGCAGAGGAAGATGACAGCAAGGTGATGTGATGCAGGTACAGGAGGCTCCTGCATCATGAGCATGACATTCTCTCGCTGCCAGAACCTCATATTTGCTAGGGACAGGCTATTTGCAGGGACTTTGGAGCCTGAAGGCCAGGCTGTAGAAGTGAGGTTGGGATCTCAAGGCTGCTGCTGGATTTCCCCACTGAATTCTAAGTACAAGGCACTGCAAGGCATATAATACAATCTAGATGCATTAGTGCCTGATTTGTGATTGCAAATTGAATTTTGCCTGGCCAAAATCCCAAATATTCTAGTGATAATTAAATGTGCGTGAAGAGTTTGCACTCTCAGTATTTATTATTTATAGACTGAACCCACAAATGCAAATGCCATCACCCATTCCAAAAGCACACCATTCACCCTGTGCACAGTCACTGAATTCCCAGGATTGTCCTAAGTGGCACAGCATGTCCTTTCCCATGTCCAGCACTGATCTGTAAGGTGTGTGAAGCCTGGGAATGCCAGCCAGCCAACAGTGATGCCTAGGGTGATCAGACACAAAATTCCCCAATCACAGCCTAATTCTCACCCTGCACAAGCACCCTGGAGCACAGAGAAAGGACACAGAGCCTGAACCACTTTTAAGAAGTTTGGGGGAAGGATGCAGAATAAACTGTCCCACAGTGCTAATGGCCACCTGTTCCTGCTATCAAAAAAATTGCATTACTCACTGATACCTAACAGTGACAGCACTAAGCTTTTCAATTAACGTGTCTGAGCACTCCTGTGCAGAGCCGTGCTGGGCAAGCCAGGGATCCTTGCCTGGTGGCAAAGACAGGCTGTGGAGCAGACAACATTGACACCAATAGCTAGCTCTGCAATAACCAAGTGGTTCTCACAGCAACCAAGTGAGAATGGACTTTGCAGAGGAGACATAACTGTTCCTGTAAAACTGCTTGCAAGCCACAGTTTTACAGCTGCGAGGTCTTGGCTTTCCCGAAGTTCCCTCCCCATAATGCAGATAGAAGGAGAAGGAGTTTTGAAACAGGAGTCTTCTGGGAAAGCAATATCAGCCTCACTCTCCTCCTCACCACTGTGGACTGCAGCAGTAGCAATTAAGCTCAGCACAGAAAAGAGTCAGTCTTGATCTGCCAAGAGCATCTCAAAAACAGCATTGAACTATCCAGATGGGGCCATTTTGATCACCTCACCTGCCATGCAGCTGCAGAGTTAACATAAATTCTGACAAGCTTCAGTTTGCACTTAGCTGGAACTTGCCTTTTGCATACAGGCACTGCAGATTAAATCCTTCACATGGCAACATGACTACCCTGGTCTTCCACAGGTCCTCCCAAAGCACAGACCAATTCTGTAACTAGGAAAGGCCCTTCAAAGACTTTTAGGGGTCCTGGGGCACTGAGCTATGGATATCTGTGCCCACGTCTGCACACACTCATGTACACCATGTACACCAATGTACTTTTGCTGTGGGCTGACCTCATCCAGAGCATGGTCTAAGCTGCCATTTGGGTCTAGCTATGCTACACAGCAAGACCACATAGGCTGCAGCCAAGGGCATTAGCTGGACAGAAAGGAGCCTCAAGAATTCTCAAGTCTGCCCAAAACCACAGCTTGGCTGAGCTACCTGTCATGGGGTGACTTTGTGATGCTTGTATCCCCAACTGACTTGTTTATGTTACATATTAAGTTCTGCACCTTTAAGCCTGGCCCTGAGAGCAAAGTGGGGGGAAAAGAAGCATGTAGTTTGTGTTCAGAAAGAGCCCTCACTCCTCTGCATCCTGCTCCTGGACTGTGCTGTCTGCAGCATGGACAGACAGCGGGACAGAGCTCTCCTTTGCTGTTAGTTTTTAGCTAGTTAAGTCAGAGAAGTTCCCTAGACTGTTTTTTTTCCTTTTCTCCTGGATCTGTTCTGTCCTGCTCTGGACTGAACACCCAGCCAAACCCCGGGAGCTCACACCTGTGGCCCACCGGGGCCTGGGCCTCGGCACTTTCCAGCGCCGGAGGGACTGATAAGAACCTGAGCGAGCTGAGCTACACCACACGACAAGGACTTTTCTGGATGTGCCGTCTCTTTGAACAGCAAGAGGTTTCATTGTTTAATATTATTCAATTTCTGTTAAATAAACAGGTTTTTTCCACTTTTCTCTAAGGAAACCTTTTCCCAAACCAGTTGGGGAAGGGGCCGCTTGAATTTGCTTTCAGAGGGACCCCATTCGGAGGTTTTCTCCCAAATTTGCCCTAAACCAGGACGCAGTGTAGCAGCCCCTTGGAACCACAGATTCCATCTTGGTTTGACTCCTCCTCCTCTCAGTCTGTATTGCTCACAGAAAGTAGTCCGTTATTGGCGTAAAGTAATGGAGGATGATTTGGGTTCATTTCCTTATTTCTCTACTGCTTCATTAGGCATACCCAGTGCTGCCTTTCCTAGGGGCTGACCCCATGCCTGTGTCTTCAGGCACAGGTGGAGGAGCACCCTGGAGGGTCAAAGCATCCCCAGGTGCAAAGGAGCTGTGGGACTGTGCTGGGGACACCATCTGTGGGTGGCCAGCAGTGGCGACAGCAGCGCTGCCACACGCGTGACCGCGGGGCCAGTGCAGGACTCGCGTCTGCGAGCGGAGCCTCCCGTGCTGGGGAGAGGGGGCGCTGGGGGCTTTGGGGGTACGGCATGGAAATAGCTACAGCTCTGGGGGCTTTGGGGGTACGGCATGGAAATAGCTACAGCTCTGGGGGCTTTGGGGATACGGCATGGAAATAGCTACAGCTCTGGGGGCTTTGGGGATACGGCATGGAAATAGCTACAGCTCTGGGGGCTTTGGGGATACGGCATGGAAATAGCTACAGCTCTGGGGGCTTTGGGGGTACGGCATGGAAATAGCTGGCACTGGGGCTTGCTGGGGGTGCAGCCTGGGGCGGGGCGTGGGGGGCTATCGGAGAACGATATCAGGAGCGGCGCTGGTGGTTCCGAGGGTCCGGTAACAGGGGGGGGGCGGCACTGGCGATTTCGGGGTACAGCTCGGGGCCCCGGGGGCGGCGCCGGCAGCTCTGGGGCACGGCTGAGAGGCGGTGCCGGAGCCGCCGCGGTGCCGGAGCCGCTGCGGCGGCGCGCGGGGGCGGGCCGGGCCCGGCGGCCGTTCCGCCCCCCCCGCGCTGCGGCCGGGGCTCGGCCCCGCTCCGTCCCGCGGTGCAGGGAGCGGGGCCGGTGCCAGGGCCGCCGCCCGGCCGGGCCGCAGCCCCCACCGCCATGGCCCGAGTCTCGGCGATGATCAGCCCGGTCCTGGTGCTCTTCGGCTGCGATCTGTGTTTCGTGCGAGCCAGTAAGTGCGGCCGGGCCGGGAGGGCACCGGGGCTGCGCTTCGCCGCGGGGCTGGCGCCCGCCGGGCGGGGACGTTCTGCCGGGCGCCAGCCCCTGCTGTGGGATGCTGTCCTCGCCAGATAGCCCCGCCGGCCTCACTGCATCCCCGGCGTGGCCTGCCTTTGCCGCGATTCCCGAGGACTCCTCGGGCACTCTCGGGGCTCCGTGGCCTCCGAGTCCTCTGTGCCTTGGACCGTGTCCCCTCCCCGGGGGACGGCTGCTGCCGCGCTGCCCTTCCCGGGGCTCCCAAGGGCTCCCGCCGCGGGCAGGGCGCGAGTGGCAGTGGGCGCTCTGCGGGGTCCCGGACTGCCCCAGAGAGCTCCTGCCCCGAGCAGGGACACTCGGGGCTGTCACCGGGATCCTGTCCCTTCCTGCCGGTGTTCGCTGGAACATCGAGCTCGGTGCACCGGAGGCACCGTTGTCCTTGTGTCCTTTGACTCGCCGGGATGGCCCGCTGTCAGCAGCCGCTTCCTGCTGTCTGTTTGCCCCCCGACAGGTCACTTGAGATATCAAATCGAATTGCGAGTACCAGACGTGTTCTCTACACTCTGCCGTGTTGCAAAACACGTACTGACGGATTCAGGAAGAGATGCAGTCAGGAGTGTTAAAAAGGGGCCACTTATTTTTAGATGTGCAGTCTGGTGCTTACTCTCTGCTGCAGCAGTAAGTTGGGCAAACATCTGGGTGCCCTTGAGCAGCAAGCCCCAAGGGCATGGGCCGGGGGACAGGGGTGGTCCACTCTCCAGATCACAGCAGGATGGGGAGGGCACCGGTGGAGCCGTGCCGTGCCCTGTCCCTCATCCCTCTGCAGCACCACATGTGCCAGCATCCCTCGTGACTGGCCCCTTTGCCTACCCATGGAGCCAGGATGCATGGGATATCTGGTCTCATGTCCAGCTGCCCACCAGCCATCCCTCCCATTGGCCACTGCCCATCCTTCCTACTGCTCACTGGTCATCCCTCCCACTGCGCTCTGGCCATCCCTTTAAGTGCCCACTGGCTGTCCCTCCCAGTGTCCAGCCACAGGCTGCAGTGCTGCTAGCTTTGAACACAGCCCACCCCTTAATCAGGCCCAAAAGGATCACACTGCTGTACAGACAGAAAACCTGTGCTGGGCCTTAAGTGACTGTGCTTTCTGTGGGGGTGCCCCTTTTGTAATACAGCTTTAATAAAAAGTGAAGTTGGATCATTTATAAGTGATGTAGAATCATTAGCAGCTAATTCATTGAGCTGAACAGTGGCACACTTTTCCCAGAGAACTCAGTAGCATCTTGACTTTATAGCCAGAATGTGTTTGTTTCAGAGAGCATGCACTTTGGAGCCCTTGCATTCACAGACCTTTGTAGCAACAGTTCTGGCACAAAGCTGCTTTGATCTCAGCTGCAGAGCAGTCTGGACAGTATTAGGTGCAATGTGGGGATTATACACAAAGCTTTGTCCTTTGGAGGTCTTGTAACAACTTTGAGGTCTTATCTTGAATTTCATAGAATCCTGGAATGGTGTGGTTTGGAAGGGACCTTAAAGCCCATCTCATTCCTCCCCCCTGGTATGGGCAATGACACCTTCCACAAGACCATGTTGCTCCAAGCCCTGTCCAGCCTGGCCTTGAGCACTTCCAGGGATCCAGGGGCAGCCACAGCTTCTCTGGGCAACCTGTGCCAGGGCCTCACCACCCTCACAGGGAAGAATTTCTTTCCAGTATCCCATCTAATCCTGGCCTCTGTCTGTGAAAAGCTATCCTCTCCTTGTCCTGTAATTTTGTCCAAAGTCCCTCTCCAGCTCTCTTGGAGCCCCTTTAAGCACTGGAAAGGGCTCCAATAGCTTAGCAGAGCATTCTCTCCAGGGTGAAAAACCTCAGCTCTCCCAGCCTATCTCCAGAGCAGACAGAGGTGGCTGGGATTAAACATTGCTCTGTGTATCTATGGTGAACTTCTCAAGTTTTGACTTCTGAGGCTTCTTGTCTTCTCTCTTCCTGATGGGTGTGCAAATCCCGTATACTCAGAAATGTATTTTCTGCAGTTGATTCAGCATCAAACTGATCAAGGAACACTGGTTCTTCTAATGCAGAACAGTAGCCTGGACACCAAGTCTCCTGTCACACAGGCTCAGGGCTGCTGGCCTGGGGTGTGAACCAAGTGTGCTTAGGATACATGAGGTGTGGTGCACTGACAAGCCATGTGCATTGTGGCTCTGCTACATCCCCATGTCCTCTCACCCTTTTACTGCTGGTGAGTGACAGGGTCTGTGCAAGCTTTGGCTCAATACAGCTGGAACACTTGTCAGACCTGTGTGGACTCAGCAGCATGGCTTGTGAATTGGTGCAGTGCCTTTGTTCTCCAGTCACCAAGTGTCTCAGTCCCAGGGCAGTGTCTCAGCATCCCCAGCCTGAAACCTCAGCTGGGATAGGTTGGGCACCTCACAGAAGCCCAGAAGATTCTTGAGCAGAGCTGGACAGCTGCTACAAACTCCATCCACAAACTTCTGTGGTGCAGGGATGTCAGACCATGTCTTTAATTTCTTCACATACATTTAAAGGTTGGTAGTCAAACTGCCCCCATCACGCATATTCAGGACTTTTAAAATTCTGTTAGATGTGAAAAAAGCACCTAATTCATTACTGTGGATGTATCCTGTGAAGCACCATATCCCGTTGTTGTCCCAAGGCCAGCTGGCAGGGTCTGGTCATATCCATGGTATCATGAGATCCAAAGAGGGAGGCACTTAAGTGCTACCTGTGAAGAATGGTTTTCTGCCTTGTCCTAGCTTCCAAGTCATGCCCAAGAGTCGTTTGGGCATATATTGGCTGGTGCAGACCACATCGGATCTTGGACCAATCTCCACCACTGGATTCTTGGGTTGTTCTGACCCCATTATGTTTGCTAGCACAAACCTTGCTAGCTACCTAACTAGTGCTAACCTAGGACAACTATTCTTATGCTTGAAGACAAGCAGAAACGTGCAGCCTACCATGCACACACACTTTGAAATGCCTGTGTCTAGGACAGCGCAAGGGAGCAGATGTTTTCTGTCTGACAGGTGCTGCCTGAGCTCAGCTGTTAACTGAGCAGCTGACCTGATGCCAGCCATGGCTGGGGCAGAAAACCAGACAAGGATGGAAAATGGCCCAGTGGAAAAGAACCTGAGGGCGCTGGTTGACAGCAATTAAACATGAACTGGCCAAGAAAGCTAAGAGCATCCTGGCTTGTGTCAGCAATATTGTGGTAGCAGGAGCAGGGCAGTGATTCCCTGTGCTGGACACTGCTGAGGCACCTCAAATCCTGGCTGCTCACAAACAAGAAAGACATTGACAGGCTGGAGCGTGTCCAGGGAAGGGAGCAGAGCTGGGAAGGGACTGAAGCACAAGTCTGGTGGGTGGCTGAGGGAGTTGGGGGAACTCAGGCTGGATGAAAGGAAGCTCAGGAGGCACCTTCGCACTCTCTACAACTCCTTGACAGGATGGTGGAGCCAGGTGGGGGTCGGGCTCTGCTTCCAGGGAACAAATGACAGGACAAGGGGAAATGGCCTCAAGTTGTGCCAGTGGAGGTTCAGGTTGGGTATTAGGAACAATTTCTTCACTGAAAGAATGGTTAAGCTTTGGACAAACTGCCCAGGGCAGTGGTGGGTTCACCACCCCTGGAAGTGTTCAAGAAATGACTGGATGTGACACTTTGCAATGTGGTTTAGTGGGCATGGGGTTACTTGGTCAAAGGTTGGAGTTGATGATCCTGGAGATCTTTTCCAACCACAATGATTCTATAATTTAATCTACAGGAAGTTCGGCTCTTGTGCCGACAGAGTACACTCTGGGCAATGGACAAGCCTGGGTCGGCAGCTTTGTTCAGCCTGTTTTGCTGTTGGCTTGTAGTTAAAGACTCCCTCCCTCTTATAGGTTAGTGATGAACCAGATCCCCATGTGCAAAATTCTACAGAGATACACTCTTTGTAGGATAAAGAATGTTTGAGTGTATCTTTGAATCCTTTCCAGTTTTCCAGACTCCTTTTCTGAAGGAGAAAAACAGCAGGCATGCTGTGGTGTCCTTGTCTCTGACAACCCTCTCTCCTAGTGGTGTGTCAAACTTCTGGACACACACTCAGTCCCAGGGTCTCTCTTAGAACATGTTTTCTGGGCTCTTCTCTTTGTTTTAATTGCCCTTGGCAGACCACAACCCTGAATTTCTCAGAGTGGGAACCACAGCCTTCCTCTGGTTTGATCTGAATATGGGTATATTCAGATGTGAATTAATGGACTTAAACAGCTGGCTTGCAAAAATCACCTTTTTTTGTGTTTTAACTGACGTTGTTGTTGGTGTCACGGTTGTCCTTTCTCTTGTTCTCAGGTGCCCCCTGGAACTCTTTTTCTATATAAATCACAGCACTGACCCTGTAGCCCTAGCTGCTACACAGGCAGCTTGTAGAAGGGCACTGACTTAGATGTGGGGAGTAAGAACATACAAACAGCAGCTTCAATGTCTTCCATGTGCTCCTGTGTCTAATTTCCAGACAAAATTTGGCTTTGTGTGCAGGACTGTGTGGGATCCTGTTGTGTTCTTAGTGCTGTGAAATCTGAAATTGGCAGTGGTGCAGACCATAGGTCAGTCAGGTCAGCTTTCTATAGAGCAGCAATGGCCAAGCATCGCTGCCAGCTTTGCAGTCAATGGCATTGCACTGCTGGTGATACCTAAGATTTTTAGCTTTTTATATTTTTCATATATTTGTGGCTATGTAGATTGTTAACACATGGTTGTAGCTTCTCGTATTTTTCCTGTCTTTCTTTCCTACATTTAGGAATAATAAGCTAACCTTATAAACACATTTCTAAAAATATTATTTAGTCTTATTCCAAGAACAGAACCAGCTACAAGGATATTCTGTTTTCCACCCAGAATGTGGACCAAGCATAACAAAAGTGGGGCAAGAGAAACTTCTGGACTGCTTCCAGTGGGGCAGGACCCCAGGAATTATTACCTAACCAACTAACCTTTTAATTGGACAGAATATGATAAGTATACTAATCGACTAACCTTATATAAATTGTAGCATTACTATACTACATATGATTTTCACCATATTGTGCACCTAAAAGCTTTCAAGTAAAGGTTTGCTTATATATTCACTCTTAATGTTGTTGGGAAGATCTATTTTCCAGGCATTACTGGAACAGCCAGCTCTGCCTTCAGCATTGGCCTTTCCCCATGCCCTGGAGCAGGGAGTAATTCCAGGCAGAGGAGATAGCCAGGCTAAGTCGTAGAGTGTGTTTATTTCAAGGTGCCCCATTTCTCTGTCACAATCAATATATCATTGCTGTGTCTGGGCTGCTTCCTACTCAGTTCTGGGTGGTGTGCCAAGCGTTTGTGGCATGCCCATCCACGGGGGAACCCCAGAGCTCTGCACCTGCACACTCCTCATGCACAGAGTGGGTAGCTGCCTGCCAGCCCAGGAGGCACCGTGCTATGCATGTGTTGCTGCTGGCAGGGCTCAGGCTTCTCCATCTGCTGTGCCACTCATCTCCTGGGGACAGGTTCACCAGGGAAGGTGCTCCCTGTAGCCCTAGCCAACGTGCTGCCATTGGCAGGTGTTGGAGAGGCCTCATGGTGATGTGCAGGGCTGAGTGCCTGTTCTGAGACATCTTCTTTTGCCTCTTCCCTGTGCCTCGCCATGGTCCATGCCTGGCTCACCCAGACAGGCCACCGTCCCCTGTCAACGTGACTGTGACACAGCTGAAGGCAAACTCTGCCACAGTCTCCTGGGACGTACCAGAAGGAGACGTGGTCATCGGCTACGCCATTCTACAGCAGGTATCCAGGATCTGTCCCCAGGGGACTGGGGACACTGATTACCAGCATGCTCCTATGTCGGTCCTTTTGCCGCAATCTGGGGCTCCTCTGGCATCTGCCCGAGGACATCTCTGCTGCTGAGCAGCCCTTGCCAGGGTGCCCCATCTGAGCCATCCATCCTGGTGGGAAGCAGAGGACTGTGGGCTGCATTGGGGGTAGTCCCTCCAATGGCTTCCCTGGGATTTCTCTAGGTAAGGATGGTGCTTCAGCCATGATATAACCCTTCTTTGCTTGCTTTGCTCCACCTATGCAGCCCTGGGTGGTGGTAGCTTCTCCAGGGAAGTGCCTGGCTCTCAGGCCATGCAGGCATGCTGAATAGGCACTGCTGGGCAGGCTGGCCCACCCTGGGGTGGATGGTTGCCTGGGA
>NC_142203.1:2270000-2275000 GCF_049639895.1 Pseudopodoces humilis
CCTTCCCTTCCCTTCCCTTCCCTTCCCTTCCCTTCCCTTCCCTTCCCTTCCCTTCCCTTCCCTTCCCTTCCCTTCCCTTCCCTTCCTTCCCTTCCCTTCCCTTCCCTTCCCTTCCCTTCCCTTCCCTTCCCTTCCCTTCCCTTCCCTTCCCTTCCCTTCCCGCACCTTCCCTTCCCTTCCCTTCCCTTCCCTTCCCTTCCCTTCCCTTCCCTTCCCTTCCCTTCCCGCACCTTCCCTTCCCTTCCCGCACCTTCCCTTCCCGCACCTTCCCTTCCCTTCCCTTCCCTTCCCTTCCCTTCCCTTCCCTTCCCTTCCCTTCCCTTCCCTTCCCTTCCCTTCCCTTCCCTTCCCTTCCCTTCCCTTCCCTTCCCTTCCCTTCCCTTCCCTTCCCTTCCCTTCCCTTCCCTTCCCTTCCCTTTCCCTTCCCTTCCCTTCCCTTCCCGCACCTTCCCTTCCCTTCCCTTCCCGCACCTTCCTTCCCTTCCCTTCCCTTCCCTTCCCGCACCTTCCCTTCCCTTCCCGCACCTTCCCTTCCCTTCCCGCACCTTCCCTTCCCTTCCCTTCCCTTCCCTTCCCTTCCCTTCCCTTCCCTTCCCTTCCCTTCCCTTCCCTTCCCTTCCCTTCCCTTCCCCCCCCCTCCCCCTTCCCTTCCCTTCCCTTTCCCTTCCCTTCCCTTCCCTTCCCTTCCCTTCCCGCACCTCCCTTCCCTTCCCTTCCCTTCCCTTCCCTTCCCTTCCCTTCCCTTCCCTTCCCTTCCCTTCCCTTCCCTTCCCTTCCCTTCCCGCACCTTCCCTTCCCTTCCCTTCCCTTCCCTTCCCTTCCCTTCCCTTCCCTTCCCTTCCCTTCCCTTCCCTTCCCTTCCCTTCCCTTCCCTTCCCTTCCCCTCCCTCCCCCTCCCCTCCCTCCCCTTCCCTTCCCTTCCCTTCCTTCCCTTCCCTTCCCTTCCCTTCCCTTCCCTTCCCTTCCCTTCCCGCACCTTCCCTTCCCGCACCTTCCCTTCCCGGACCTCCCCTCCCCCCACCTTCCCTTCCCTTCCCTTCCCTTCCCTTCCCTCCCTTCCCTTCCCTTCCCTTCCCTTCCCGCACCTTCCCGCACCTTCCCGCACCTTCCCTTCCCTTCCCGCACCTTCCCTTCCCGCACCTTCCCTTCCCTTCCCTTCCCGCACCTTCCCTTCCCTTCCCGCACCTTCCCTTCCCGCACCTTCCCTTCCCGCACCTTCCCTTCCCGCACCTTCCCTTCCCTTCCCTTCCCGCACCTTCCCTTCCCTTCCCTTCCCTTCCCTTCCCTTCCCGCACCTTCCCTTCCCGCACCTTCCCCTCCCGCACCTTCCCCTCCCTTCCTTCCCGCACCTTCCCTTCCCTTCCCTTCCCTTCCCTTCCCTTCCCTTCCCTTCCCTTCCCTTCCCTTCCCTTCCCTTCCCTTCCCTTCCCTTCCCTTCCCTTCCCTTCCCTTCCCTTCCCTTCCCTTCCCTTCCCTTCCCTTCCCTTCCCTTCCCTTCCCTCCCTTCCCTTCCCTTCCCTTCCCTTCCCTTCCCTTCCCTTCCCTTCCCTTCCCTTCCTTCCCTTCCCTTCCCTTCCCTTCCCTTCCCGCACCTTCCCTTCCCTTTCCCTTCCCTTCCCTTCCCTTCCCTTCCCTTCCCTTCCCTTCCCTTCCCTTCCCTTCCCTTCCCTTCCCTTCCCTTCCCTTCCCTCCCTTCCCTTCCCTTCCCTTCCCTTCCCTTCCCTTCCCTTCCCTTCCCTTCCCGCACCTTCCCTTCCCTTCCCGCACCTTCCCTTCCCTTCCCTTCCCTTCCCGCACCTTTCCCTTCCCTTCCCTTCCCTTCCCTTCCTTCCCTCCCTTCCTTCCCTTCCCTTCCCTCCCTTCCCTTCCCTTCCCTTCCCTTCCCTTCCCTTCCCTTCCCTTCCCTTCCCTTCCCTTCCTTCCTTCCCTTCCCTTCCCTTCCCTTCCCTTCCCTTCCTTCCCTTCCCTTCCCTTCCCTTCCCTTCCCGCACCTTCCCTTCCCTTCCCTGCCCTCTCCAACCCTTCCCTTCCCTTCCCTTCCCTTCCCTTCCCTTCCCTTCCCTTCCCGCACCTTCCCTTCCCTTCCCTTCCCTTCCCTTCCCTTCCCTTCCCTTCCCTTCCCTTCCCTTCCCTTCCCTTCCCTTCCCTTCTCTTCCCTTCCCTTCCCTTCCCTTCCCTTCCCTTCCCTTCCCTTCCCTTCCCTTCCCTTCCCTTCCCTCCTCTTCCTTCCCCTTCTCTTCCCTTCCCGTCCCTTCCCTTCCCTTCCCTTCCCTTCCCTTCCCTTCCCCTTCCTTCCCTTCCCTTCCCTTCCCTTCCCTTCCCTTCCCTTCCCTTCCCGCACCTTCCCTTCCCTTCCCTTCCCATCCCTTCCCTTCCCTTCCCTTCCCTTCCCGCACCTTGCCTGCCCGCACCTTCCCTTCCCTTCCCTTCCCGCACCTCCCTTCCCTTCCCTTCCCTTCCCTTCCCTTCCCTTCCCTTCCCTTCCCCTTCCCTTCCCTTCCCTTCCCTTCCCTTCCCTTCCCTTCCCTTCCCTTCCCTTCCCTTCCTTCCCTTCCCTTCCCTTCCCTTCCCTCACCTTCCCTTCCCTTCCCTTCCCTTCCCTTCCCTTCCCTTCCCTTCCCTTCCCTTCCCTTCCCTTCCCTTCCCTTCCCTTCCCTTCCCTTCCCTTCCCTTCCCTTCCTTCCCTTCCCTTCCCTTCCCTTCCCTTCCCTTCCCTTCCCTTCCCTTCCCTTCCCTTCCCTTCCCTTCCCTTCCCGCACCTTCCCTTCCCTTCCCTTCCCTTCCCTTCCCTTCCCTTCCCTTCCCTTCCCTTCCCTTCCCTTCCCTTCCCTTCCCTTCCCTTCCCTTCCCTTCCCTTCCCTTCCCTTCCCTTCCCTTCCCTTCCCTTCC
Organism: Pseudopodoces humilis; assembly: GCF_049639895.1. Taxonomy (NCBI): domain Eukaryota; kingdom Metazoa; phylum Chordata; class Aves; order Passeriformes; family Paridae; genus Pseudopodoces; species Pseudopodoces humilis. Next base: position 2,272,890 of record NC_142203.1, read on the forward strand.
CTTCCCTTCCCTTCCCTTCCCTTCCCTTCCCGCACCTTCCCTTCCCTTCCCTTCCCTTCCCTTCCCTTCCCTTCCCTTCCCTTCCCTTCCCTTCCCTTCCCTTCCCTTCCCTTCCCTTCCCTTCCCTTCCCTTCCCTTCCCTTCCCTTCCCTTCCCTTCCCTTCCCTTCCCTTCCCTTCCCGCACCTTCCCTTCCCTTCCCTTCCCTTCCCTTCCCTTCCCTTCCCTTCCCTTCCCTTCCCTTCCCTTCCCTTCCCTTCCCTTCCCTTCCCTTCCCTTCCCTTCCCTTCCCTTCCCTTCCCTTCCCTTCCCTTCCCTTCCCTTCCCTTCCCTTCACTTCCCTTCCCTACCCTTCCCTTCCCTTCCCTTCCCTTCCCTTCCCTTCCGTTCTCTTCCCTTCCCGCACCTTCCCTTCCCTTCCCTTCCCTTCCCTTCCCTTCCCTTCCCTTCCCTTCCCTTCCCTTCCCTTCCCTTCCCTTCCCTTCCCTTCCCTTCCCTTCCCTTCCCTTCCCTTCCCTTCCCTTCCCTTCCCTTCCCTTCCCTTCCCTTCCCTTCCCTTCCCTTCCCTTCCCTTCCCTTCCCTTCCCTTCCCTTCCCTTCCCTTCCCTTCCCTTCCCTTCCCTTCCCTACCCTTCCCTTCCCTTCCCTTCCCTTCCCTTCCCTTCCCTTCCCTTCCCTTCCCTTCCCTTCCCTTCCCGCCCCTTTCCTTCCCTTCCCCCACCTTCCCTTCCCTTCCCTTCCCTTCCCTTCCCTTCCCTTCCCTTCCCTTCCCGCACCTTCCCTTCCCTTCCCTTCCCTTCCCTTCCCTTCCCTTCCCTTCCCTTCCCTTCCCTTCCCTTCCCTTCCCTTCCCTTCCCTTCCCTTCCCTTCCCTTCCCTTCCCTTCCCTTCCCTTCCCTTCCCTTCCCTTCCCTTCCCTTCCCTTCCCTTCCCTTCCCTTCCCTTCCCTTCCCTTCCCTTCCCTTCCCTTCCCTTCCCTTCCCTTCCCTTCCCTTCCCTTCCCTTCCCTTCCCTTCCCTTCCCTTCCCTTCCCTTCCCTTCCCTTCCCTTCCCGCACCTTCCCTTCCCTTCCCTTCCCGCACCTTCCCTTCCCTTCCCGCACCTTCCCTTCCCTTCCCGCACCTTCCCTTCCCTTCCCTTCCCTTCCCTTCCCTTCCCTTCCCTTCCCTTCCCTTCCCTTCCCTTCCCTACCCTTCCCCTTCCCGTCCCTCCCACCCCTTCCCTTCCCTTCCCTTCCCTTCCCTTCCCTTCCCTTCCCCTTCCCTTCCCTTCCCTTCCCTTCCCTTCCCTTCCCCTTCCCTTCCCTTCCCTTCCCTTCCCTTCCCTTCCTTCCCTTCCCTTCCCTTCCCCTTCCCTTCCCTTCCCGCACCTTCCCTTCCCGCACCTTCCCTTCCCGCACCTTCCCTTCCCGCACCTTCCCTTCCCCTTCCCTTCCCTTCCCTTCCCTTCCCTTCCCTTCCCCTTCCCTTCCTTCCCTTCCCTTCCCGCACCTTCCCTTCCCTTCCCTTCCCTTCCCTTCCCTTCCCTTCCCGCACCTTCCCTTCCCTTCCCTTCCCTTCCCTTCCCTTCCCCCACCTTCCCTTCCCTTCCCTTCCCCCACATTCCCTTCCCTTCCCTTCCCTTCCCTTCCCTTCCCTTCCCGCCTTCCCTTCCCTTCCCTTCCCTTCCCTTCCCTTCCCGCACCTTCCCTTCCCTTCCCTTCCCTTCCCTTCCCTTCCCTTTCCCTTCCCTTCCCTTCCCTTCCCTTCCCTTCCCTTCCCTTCCCTTCCCTTCCCTTCCCTTCCCTTCCCTTCCCTTCCCTTCCCTTCCCTTCCCTTCCCTCCCCTTCCCTTCCCTCCCCCTTCCCATCCCATTCCCATTCCCTTCCCTTCCCTTCCCTTCCTTCCCCTTCCCGCACCTTCCCTTCCCTTCCCTTCCCTTCCCTTCCCTTCCCTTCCCTTCCCTTCCCTTCCCTTCCCTTCCCTTCCCTTCCCTTCCCTTCCCTTCCCTTCCCTTCCCTTCCCTTCCCTTCCCTTCCCTTCCCTTCCCTTCCCTTCCCTTCCCTTCCCGCACCTTCCCGCACCTTCCCTTCCCTTCCCTTCCCGCACCTTCCCTTCCCTTCCCTTCCCTTCCC
>NC_142203.1:6313363-6415863 GCF_049639895.1 Pseudopodoces humilis
TCATTTTGGGGGAAGGTTAGAGAGAGGTTTAAGCATTAGCAGCTTGTGTGGATTTGCAATGACTCAAAGAAATAAAAATATCCCATACTTAAAACACATTTTTTCTATTTCCTAAAATGTGTGTTTTGCCCAGCGCCAAATAAAACATTAAGGAATTATTTGAAGGGGAACAGCTGCCACTCACTTAATTTTGAAAGTTTGTCAGGGGTTGTGCATGTCCTTTTGCTGATTTGTGAGCAAAACCTTGTTAAAAATCCAGCAGGTCCCTCTGTGTTATATTGCCCAGCAGAGAGAGGCAGTCTAAGATGCCTCCTTGGTTTTCCCATATAAATACAGGCAGATTCAGCAATGCAAGATTTCTTACCACAGGTGTAAAGCAAACTCTCCACTGCCAGCACCTCAACACCTTATCTAGCAGTAAAGTGAGTTCAGTAGCTGATCCATTACCAAGAACTTAATCACCACAGTTAAAATCAAAGAGAATTCAAGGCCTACCCCTACTGCTGTTCCAAAAGGCAGAGAAGTTACTAGCTAAACCAGCTAGTAATCTTACCTTTGCAGTTGTCAGATTCTGTGAGCTACCTTTACCCCAAACAAAACAAATAAATCACTGCAGTGTTGTAAAAAACAGTTAAGGCCATCAGTTCTGACTGCTGCAATCCATTATGGAACAGACCTTCTTTGTTTCACTCACTTGCCTCATATTTGAGTGGCTATAAATTGAGAGGGCTGTTAACTGTAGCGTAGTTGTGACCGGGTTTCTTGTGACTTGAGTGCCAGTGACAACAAATGGGAAACACAAACAGTTTGTACCCAGGGCATGGTACCAAAAGAGAAAAAATAGCTATCCTAATTTACTTCAGTGATTTCTGATGGGATTGCTTCCAGGACTGCAAATTCAGGAAAGTTGTAGCTTCTATGAGACAGGAAATGGCTGTAGTTTGTTGATACTGTTTTGTACATCTTTCTGATTGAGCATACAGATATGGTCTTGTTCAGCTGCAATCTAATCTGTTTGAGTGCCCTGGCTGATATTGATTGTGAAAAACAATGTTCATTGTTCTGGTAAATTTTAAAAGGTTTAATAAAATAAAGACAATAGGAGACAAAGACAATAAAGCAAAGGGTTAAAATGGCCAGGTGCTCGGCACTCTGCCGAGAGCACACCTGGTGCTGGAAACACCCTTTATAGACCCCATTTCTAATGCATCAACTTGATGTATATTCATACACTTTATGCATATTCAAACTTTTCTATTAACTAGTTTACATTTTCCAGAAACTGTTTAGCCTGGTCACTCCTTGGGTTGACCTTTTTAGAGTATGCATGTTTCTTGGCTTGTGGTTTTAATCCTCTTCCTATCACCTTTTAATTTGGGCCTTGGCTCCTTCTTTCCACAGACAGTGAGTGTTGATAGCAGCCAGGTCCCATCATCTGTTCATCGAATGTTATCCTAACTAAACAGACAGTTCAAACTGTCAAATATTATATCAACTATTACCTAAATTTCGCTAATAGCAGGAGAAAAAACTACATTCACACAGCAAAGCCATTTTAACATTATACATATTCATCTTAATATTTGCAAAAAGACAATATTATGATATGTATTTATAACATTGATGGTAACAGACTTGCTGTGTTAGCTAAAGGGGTTCTAGAAAAGATCTAACTCTGGAAAAAAAAATCCAGCTATTACAACATCCAATTCAAAAGTAAAGGTTAACTATTTAATTCTGTGTTTAGTACTAGACTGCACCTTTGATCTCCATGAGGGCAATCATTTCAAGAGACAGACCTGATGAATGTTTTGTTGAGGGATCCCAAAATGAGACGGCAATCATGGGGAAATGTTTACACAGAAATTCCAAAGGAGTGAAAATGCTTGCACTTGACTATTTCACAGAATAATTACTTCATTTACTCCCCTCTAGACTGAATGTGTGTGTTTTGGAGTTTTTGTTCTTTTACAGGGCCCTCAAGTCTTTGGATTCATATGGCCCTACTACCAGTAACAATATTTCTGTGACACAGGTTGACCAGAGACACAGCAGAAGGGCATCTGTGCCTCAGGAACTAATGTTTATAACCTTATCTGTGGACAAATGTAGAAGAGAGGAGTAGGAGAACACAAATTCAAACCCACTCTGTCTATGTGAGGGAGTTCTTTTCCCTTGTCTCAGTTTGGAAGACAGGTGTCTGCTGGGGAGGGCAGGAGCCTCCCTTGGAATCAAAAATCTGGTGCCTATTTCAGGCCTGCAGGAGGTTGCCTCCACTCAGACATAAAGCTCTTACCTAACTGCTTCACTCTTCAACACTTCTTGTATAAAAGTCCTGGAGCTACATGATAAAACTTCCCTCACTGCGCTCAGCTTTCTCCTTATAATTCCTGGATTTTTCCATTTTGATTCTTGAAAATTCACTGCAACTAGTATAACTTTCAAGGACAAGAGTTTACTGTTAAGTACAAGGATGCCTTTCAGCACCTCTTCTGCTCTCTGATAAGCATCCACATAAAGTGGGAATAAGCATCCACATTTTTACTCTGTATTTATTACAATTCAAAAGTAGTTGCTTGAGTAAGTTAGTAGTAAAAGTAAAAGTAGTTAATGGAAGGGTGTACTCAGGGATAACTTAGACTAAGCTGCTGCTGAAATGCAAGATCCTACTAGTTATTCAGCAACTCAGTATCATTAAACCCACTGACAGAATTGCAGGCATATGTACATATAGCATAGATAATTTCTGCAGTTTTCATTAAAAACCTGGAAACATTGGAAATACCTAAAAAATTCACTCATGACTCAGGATCATATGAGATTATACTTTCATACATGATATGCTACATCTTGTAAAACAAAAAAAAAATCTGAATCCCTCCAAGGTAAAACAGAAGTTAGTATTTCCAAGTCACAGCACTGCAATTTCTTCTTTACAAAATATACATATATATTGAAACATGTTGCAGGAATAAAATTGTGCATTTCCAAGCCCAAGATATGAGTTTTATTTACACTTTAAGAAAATCAGCTGCACTTCACTTTTTTTAAATTCTTGCTTGGCTAAATTTTTAAAATCTGTATCACTTATTAATTAACGTGGTGGGAATTAACATTGATGATCACATTTTCAGGTTGAACAAATGTATTATTTTATTACTAACTCATCCTTTCAACTACTGTTTTCCAGCTAAAATTGAACAAGATTAAATGAAGAATATAAGGCACCCAGGTAGAAATCCCAGTAAAGTGAGTTGGACACCACGTGTAGAGGTGGTATTTGAGTCTCCACCTGTGTGCTCATTATGACCTTGGGCAGTGTGGTGGATCCAGCCTTGCTGGTGTCTACCCAAGCTGCTCTACTGCCACTGGTTGGGGTCAGAGGTGCAGGATATGTGCCCTTATCTGTGATGCCTGACTCTGACACCCAAGAGAGCACTGAATTTCACAGAACACCATGGAGACAGCTGTTAAAGTTAAGTAGAGAAACTGGGAATGTGAGTGTGTAGGTTAGACAGAGTTTTCTTAAGTCACTGGGTGAGACAGTTTAAGGTTTAAGGTATTTTAGAAAATAAGAAGCAAGATGGAGGACTTAGGATGTTGTCCCTTTCTCCTTCTTCCTTCTTCACCTTCTTCTTGTAGGGATTTTTGGGTAGTAATAAGTGATTGGATAAAGAAATTCACAGTGCAGCACACAGGTGTTGGGTCGCTGGGCCACTAAGAAAAATAATTTACTTGGCATTTGTTAATTGGATAAATAGACATATGAAACACCTTGAAGAGATTCTTTGCTCTCCATTTTGCACCTTTCTATCTTAGTGTATGTAGCTCCTTGTGCTCTGTATATGTGTAATATAGATAAGGAAAGAATAAACAACCAAGTCCATACATGAGCCTCTCTCTCATCAATCTCAGTCCAAGGGGAAAAAACCCAGCCACCAGTGTTGCATCCTGACACCACCTTCCTCAGCTGGGCAGGGGAAAGAAAATACAAACAAAAGCTCTTGGGGCGAAATAAGGGCAGGGAGAGGTCACTCAGCAGTTGCCATCAAATGCAAAATAGATTCAACTTAAAGCAACTTCCCTCCAACTTCTCCCTTCTTAATTTTACCCCATTTTTCTCTATCTCCTCCCCACCAGTGGTGCAGGATGATGAGGAATGGGGGCTGTACTCAGTTCATGACCTCTCTGCCACCCCTCCCTTCTCAGGGGAAGGACTCCTCATACTCCTTCCTTACTCCAGCATGGGCTCCGTCCCCATGTGAGAGAGCCCTTCATGAACTTCTCCACCATGAGTCCTTTGCATGGACTGCAGTTCTTCACAAACTGTTCCAGTCTGAGTCCCTTCCTTGGGGTGCAATCCATCAGAAACTCACTGCCCCAGTGCAGGGCCCCCAGGAGGTCATGAAATCCTGCCAGGAGCCTGCTCCAGCACAGGCTTCCCATGGAGTCACTGCCTCTTTTGGGCACATCCACCTTCTCCAGTGTGACATCTCCATGGGCTGCAGGTGGGTCTCTGTTCCACCATGGATCTCCATGGGCTGCAGGGGTACAGCTGCCTCACCACGGGTTGCATCACAGGCTGCAGGAGAATCTGCTTTTGTGCCTGGAGCAGCTCCTGCCCCTCCTTCTCCACTGACCTTGGTACCTGTAGGGCTGTTAATCTTACATATCCTCGCTCCTCTCCTTAGACTTCTGTCTCTGATGTGCAGGCTTTATTTTCTCCCTTCCTAGCAATGCTACCCAGAGGTTTTACTCCTCACTCAGCCAGCAGCAAGTCTGTCTTTGAATAGGCTGGAATTGATTTCATCACCTTCCTCTCCACCAAAACCCTGCCGTGCAAACTCAGTTCAGTATAGCTGAAGCAAAGCAAAATGTAGAACAGTTTCATTACTTGTGTAAACAATTCCTCTTGTTTATTTCTCACACAGTAGTTTGGTACTGTAAATACTGTTACCATTGTTTAGACCTCTGATTTATGAAGCATACCTAAAAGCCTTGGCAACATCTGACTCATAGAAATCACTTTACAAAGACTCATAAATTCCTCTTGTTGCCAGTAAAATTTTACATGTTTGAGGACATCCTGATTTCCTGAAGTACTATTAAATATCTATTTTTTAAAAAAATCTGAACTGAAATGCAATCAGTGAAATATTAATCATTGACTTCTGTGAAAAATTCTTAATTAAATCAAATGCTATGATCATAAATCTTCTGATTTGTTCAAAACAGTGTTCAAGTTGCTAGCATTCAAACCGATCTATCAATTTTTTGCTTATATTCAAAATACATTAGAAAAATCCTATCTTGCATTGGACCAGTCTTCACAGTAAAGCTAAGTTCACTAAGAGGATATAAATAATCCTTCAACTTTCACAAAAGTAAATGACAAGGTAGGTATAGAGGAAAAAACCCTCTATAATTTGAATGCTGATCTGCACATAGTTACCATAGATGTACAGAAAGGTTTCTGCACTTGGAAGACGATACCTCCTACTTAACTCCTTAAATCCTGCCTAACTCTTGTATAGGAAGGCATTCATAAAATCACGAATCAGTATATGGAAACAAACTAAAGTATTAAGCACTCTCCAATATATTCTTGATGTATGTTCCTCACACCTTCTGTCTCTTAGATACTGGCTTTTGACACTTTTTTTTTTATCTATTTTTTTAATCTATTTTACTTAAAGGTTTTATCTATTTTTATCTATTTTACTTAAAGGTTGAACAATTATTTGTATGATTTTAATAACAGATCAGAAGAAAAGGTTGGTTTATACTTTTGCAGTGCCAATGATCTCTAAGCCTATTAGCAACTGGAAGTGTTTTGGGGGTTCCGTGGTTCTTTTTGTTCCTTCCTCCACCTATAGAATTTTCCCCATTAGTTACAGGGAAACCTGACTGCCGGTACTTATTGGGTGCTTGAGAAGACAGACAGTTTGTCTGGGCCCAGGGGGGAAGGGGGGCAGGTAAAAGAGAGGGCGGGGGCAGCTGCAGGCTGGCTCCTTCTTCGGCTTCAGAGCAGGACACAGAGCTATGGTTGCTTGGGGAAAGGAATTTGCTATAACCCAGACTACTACTGCTACTACTACTACTACTTTTTGTTCTTTTTTTTTTCTTATTTTGTTCTTGTTCTTGTCCTTCTTCTTCTTCTTCTTCATCTTCTTGTTGCTGTAGTTCTTTTTGTTCTTGTTGTTCTTGTTCTTCTTGTTCTTGTCCTTCTTCTTCTTCTTCCTCCTTCTTCCTCTTCTTCATCTGTGTGCCTCACACCCCCTGTCCTGCCGGGACGTGTGGCAGTGCCAGCCACCACCACGGAGCTGCTGATCCACCTCATCCACCAGCCCAGGATCTCAGCTCATCCCTGCTGTTCCAGCTGAGTGTTCCTCAGAGCCCTGCAGGAGCACCGGGACTGACTGCCCGAGAGGGTTTGTGAAAACAAAGCCTCTCCTCCATCCTGTCTCAGCTGAGAAAGCTGTCACGGAGCCCCTGGTTCTGTTTTCTTGCTAATGCTGTAGTTATTATTGTTTGTTTGCCTGGTTATAAATACTAATAAAGAACTGTTATTCCTATCCCCAGATCTCTGCCTGAAAGCCCCTTGATTTCAGAATTATAATAATTCAGAGGGAGGGGGTCTACATTTTCATACCAGGGGAGGCCCCTGCCCTCCCTAGCAGACATCTGTCTTCCAAATTGAGACATCAAAAAACACAGCATTTCTGTAGAGAAACATGCTGGTTTTCATACCTACAATGACACACTTCTGTAGAATTCTAACATTGTTATTAGATCTTGATATACCCAGATAATTTCAGCCAAAACTTTGTCCTCAAATGGAAAAAAACCAAAACAGACACCAAGACCAGCTCTTGATTTAAGACCACTTAAGGGAGTGCTCTTCCTCTAGAAAACAACTCACCATAACGTACGTATTTTCAAGGATACAGGTTATACCACTGATACTAAACTAGTGATAGATTTTCAGAGAAAAACCCTTCTCTTTTTCTCCCACTAAACCAGAGAATCACTCCCACAGCAACAGCATAAATTTTCTGCTAAAATGATGCATCTAGAAATAGACTGCCAAAGGCTACAAATGAGAAAAGCAGAATGAAGGTATGACAGCCAGACTAGCAACACACAAAGAGCTTTAAACAGCTTTAAACTTTTTAAACATTCTATATTCAACATGTTCCTGTGACAAATTAGAGGCAGGCAAGGAGGAGGCTGAATGTCTGGTCCCACTCACATCAGTGGGATTGGTTGCCACAGACTTGGGCCGAAGTCACATGTGTAGATGGTGTACACATTGGCCATGCACAGATGTATAAACACAGGCACTAGTGTACTAGTGACTACTTCTTTGTTTACGAGTTTATCTGCTTTCAGCCTGGCCAGGGCAGTGCAGGAGGCTGTGCTGATCTGTTCAAACAAGATTTGGTTTCTGCTGAATTTGGACCATGACCCAATACATGGGACTCTGGGAGTGCACTCTGGGCTCTCAGATCCCCTCCCTTGTGGTCACAGGTAATTTTGTCATGAACTGTTCTTCCCAGAAATGTGTTTTTAAAGCCTTTACCGCAGGAGTAGGCAATCAGGTGCTTCAGTTCCTCCTGGCTGATTACAGCTGTCTAATCAGCAGGTACCACACCAAGAATAGGCAGGTTCTCCTCTTTTCAGCTCCAGCTGACTTACACTGCATTCTCATCCTGGAAAAGAGACTCCAATTCGAGATGTAACATCTTTATTTAGCAAGGCATAAAGAATGGGCTTCAATTGATGTCAGAGATTTTACTGGAAATTAAGTGTGTACATGCTGCTGAACCAAGTGAAGGTCTATGTGGCTTGGTGAATACAAGCTTAGGTTGTAGCCCTCATTAGCAAAAAATCTTAAATTTTGAAGAAGCAGCCTAAGTTCCATGCCACTGGACTAGCCAACTTCCTAAAAAATGCATACTGTTTAAAATCACAGCTATACAAACTGTAAACCTTTCTCATAGACCACAGAAAGCATCATCCTTAACCAGCAGTCTCTATCATCTTTTCTTAGGCTGAAAGAAACAGCAAAGGATCAGATATGTCTATATTCCTTTAAAAAGCCCCAGGGCCAAAAAAAGAAGGCCCTCTGCCTAAGTCATCTGTAGGCATCTACAATTTTCTGCCACAATAATGTTTGCATACTGATTTCTTTAAAAATGCTGATTTTAAACTGAAAGCACTGTCAGTCCTTAAACAGGATTGTAGCAACAAGAGCTCATACAAATTTCAAAGAGAGAGACTCTAGGGACTGGCTCTGCAATTTATGGAATGTTTGCTAGAGTTACGTTCCCCATGACAAGAATTAATTATTTCATAGTAGTCTAATTTATTAAAATTCATCTATGAACTATAAGCATAGTTCACACACTTGGAAGTACAGGGAGGTTTGATTTTTCCATGAAAATAATAACCAGGTGGCAAATACAAAGCTGTTTCTAAGGCTGAATCATCTATTCTTACTATGGAAAATAAGGATCCCTGTGCAACAATGTCTAATTTGGTGTGCGTATTCAGAACATACTGACTATATTTTAATTTAGGAGGCTACCACTCTGCAGAATAAATAGGTACAAACTGGAAATTGGCTGAGGAGGCATGGCAAACAGACCATTGCAAGTGACAAAAAACAACTAACGCGGGCAGAGGGAAGAAGTTTTTTGGTGGAGGTATGGACACAGGTTCTGAGACTACTGTGATAATCCATAGGGTAGGAGGAAAATATTAACCAGTTTCATTTTTGAAACCAAACAGGTAGTATGACAGACCAAATTTAAATTTCTTAGGCATCAGTGGCTCCAGAGAGCTTCCAGTGGCTGAGAGTATGTTCCCCATACCAGTCTCCACCACTTGCTCTCAAAGTTCTCACAATATATCCAAAAATTTTATAACCAGAATGCAAACTAGCAGAGGAAAGCAGAAGGATACTAAGGAATATAAGTGAGTTACAAAATTATCCTCTAGTGGCATCTCATTTTGCCTTCTGGCAGCATAAGGAGAGTATCACCAGTGAAATGCTATCGACATGTGCTTTCCCTGCCCCCATTCCCCCATCCAGAATCTCCTGATTAAATTATCACATATGTTTTATCATTAAAATATGGAAATCTTCAGTGAATTTACATTTTTGCATCTCAAGCCTTCTTAACTTCCTGAAAACCTGTTGTACTCACAGTTAGTGCTCACATCATTGCTATTACCAATATAGCACATGCTCCTTCTGTAACAGCATTAGCTAGCATGGAGTTTTATTCCCAGCAGGCATCAAATAATTTACCATGTGAAATTAGCAAAAAAATTATTTAAGACCATGAGATAGCAGAGTTGCTGAAAATGTCTTCTAACCTAAAAAAGATAAAGGCAGAGGACAGTGTGAGTTAACATGGCTGCGTATCTTTGCAGCCTTGCAGCTGGTGAAGTCTGTTCATTCGAAGATACAAAGTAAAATCTTTAAGGTCTTAAAAACGAGATTCACTTAATAAATTATAAAAAGAATTTAATATAAATAAAAGACAATTAGGAGACATAAGAAATAAAGCAAAGGGTTAAAACGGCCGGGTGCCTTGGCGCGCTGCCAAGAGCACACCCGGTATCCCAGGGATCCCCTTTTTATCCCCTCCTTGCTGTGAGGGGTTAATGCATATTCAAGCATGTCCCCTCCCTGGTTCCGCCTTCTTGGATCATGCTCTTCACAGTTTTATTTTCTGCCGGTCAGCATATATTTTTTGCTGGTCATCATTATTCTTGCTGGTCAGCATTTTTCTGGAATTTGGTTTCCTTTCTTTTTTGCAAATGGTCAGGGCAGATAGCAGTCCGGGGCCGTCATCCTTCCCCTGAGGACAGCTGGGTTTCATATCTTCCGCTGATAACAGTTTGGCCTCTATTGTTCTCTTGATAAGAGTTTGGGCCCCACTGTCCTTGCCCTCTGGGGTTTCCTTGCCTTGTACCTAGGAAATTCTTTTAAGCTTAAGACTTGTTAGCAAGAAAAAAGTACATACATAGCTAAAAAGTATTTAACATATAATATTCATCTGCGAAAGCCAATATCACAATACAAATTTATAACAAAGGTGATGCTCTCCTCCAGTTTAAAAAATACCCTGGACAGATTTTAATCTGTGAACACATAACAAGAATCAGCTAACATAGTGCAGACAGCACATAAAACATGTCAGGAAAGTTAATCCACAAACACCAGAGGTTTATGTCCAAAAAGCAGACAGGGGAGTCCTTCTACTTTATTCAAATAAAGGGAGAGGCCATGGGGCATTCCCCTGGGGTCTCTTGATTTTTGGAGGATCCAGCCTCCTTTTTATTCTAATTTCCTGGCCACATGTCCCTCTCTCTTTCCCCACTGGCTGAGATACTTGAGAGGGACAGACTTCCCAGAATACCTGACCTAAGATTCCCCTCTAATGTATAACCCTTCTTTATAATTTTTAATTCTTATGAAATTTACCGTTTTTCCCCAGTGTCCCTTTAATCTTTCAATATCAAATTCATTTATCAGCAAACCTACAGTTTGTTTGTAAAGGCAAATATCTTTTTTTTTTTCCATTCATCAATCAGTGGAATCCTTCCTGTTTTTTCTTTTATCTCTCAGTGCTAGTTTTATCTACCAGCAGACCCACAGCTTGTTTGTAAAGACAAATCCATCATTCCTGTCAAGCATTTGTGGTTAAAAAACAAACAAACAAACAAAAAACCTGAAAAGTGGAAAAGTTAGTATCTTGAATGCAAAAATGAAGAAAAAACAATTCAACTTTGTTTTTATGAATCCAAAGATCCTTCACTTGCTGAAGGGTGCCCACCTCTCCTCCCTCTGCCATCTCCTACTGTAATGAATGCATTCAGTATCTCAGATGAAGCCTGTTGTCTAGGTGCACTAAAGCCTACATCAGATTTTCCTTTTCTCAGACAGTATCTCAGCAATGCTGAATTGCATTTTACGAGGAAATCCAATTCCTTCACATAACTAGAAAGTATAACAAAAATATCATTATTAAAACATGATGATGCTTACCATAGAGGAAGAATGTCTGGACATTTTCAAGACTAAGTAATTGCTCCTAAACAGATTCCACCAAAATACACGAATTTTGCCTCTGAGGCTCTTCTGAGCTGGAGGTACTGAAGGTGAGGACACTGCACAGGGACAGAGTGCTGTGAGAAAGTATTCAAGATCTTGTTTCTTCAAGTGTTGTCTCAGATGAGGCGTAGCGACCCAGTTCGTGAGTGACACGATGGCTAAACTTACAGGCCTGTCAGGCTAATCACACGCGAACACCAATGTGGTGGACGGTGAAGAGCATTTATTTCCGGTGTGCAAGGTTTTATATGACCGAGTTATGATTACGTCATCACCGTGACATTATGGGTTATGGAACTTTGGAGAAAGAGGGGCCCTATCTTCCCGTACAACGCGAGATCTTCCGATCGGCGTTCCCTATCTAACCACATCATTCAAGACATTGCCAAACATCAAAAATACTTGTTTCTGCCTTTGAGTCCATTCAGAGTCCATGACCACACTCCTCACACACCTCACTCACCAGAAGGATGAAAAGTGCCCCATTCAATAGAAGGGGCTGACCACCAACACTCCATTGTTGCATCTTTGTAGAATTTCAACATTCTTTTATGTTCTTCCCAAATGTGTGGGATAGATGGCAGTCTTTTAACCACCTGCCATCAGAAGATTATTTTCTTGTCCAAAATTCAGAAGGCCAAACACAAAAATTGTTCAGGAATCTTAATACAACTAAACTTATGATCAAGGGCTGCCAATATTAATTTGCAGCAAACCACGTTCTTGTTTGAGTCAGGTCCAGTGATATTTCCACCAGTTCCTGTAACAGACATTGCTGGGCAATATTTTTCTCTCTGACACACTTGATCTTAAACAATCTAGGTTACTGGGAAAAAAATGAGCCTTGGAAAGCATCCAAACTACTCAATCATTCTGACAGCTATGGAAGTCTAACTGCTGGAAAGGTTTTGCAAGAGCTAAATGTAACTGTTCCAACAAGAAATGTATAAGCACAGCATGACACTGTGGCACACAGTAGGCCACAACCTTTGTGTGCCTAAGTATTACTTGCATATCGAGAAGGATATTACCTTCTAGTCTGCCACTTGGTTTTGATCATTAAAATATATATATATATATCCCTTGAATTCCTGGTAACAGTGACACCCTGAGCACTGATTCATTGATGAAGGAACTCAGGAATACACTGCTGTTTTATTTAAGGCACTGAGAGATGGTGACAGATATGAGAAAAGAACTGACACCTTTCTGTTCTAGTTTTGCGTGGAACACAAAAAAAATCTGCTTTCCCACAACCCCAGTCTTAACTGGAAGCTTTTACCTTTTTTTGTAAAAGCTTCCAGTTTTACAACTGGAAAGCTTGTTTTTGTTCCTTCTTGCCGTCAGGAAAATCCACAAACGCCAGAAGTTTATGCCCAAATGGAGAGAGAGGAGTCCTTCAACTTTATTCAAATAAAGAGAGAGTCCATCGGGGCACACACACATACCCGCAGGGTTTTCTCTCTCGAGGTTTTGAGGGCACACCCTCCTTTTATCCTGAACTCTCGGCCGCATGTTGCTTCTTCCTTTCCCCACTATCTGAGACACTAGGGAAGGTACAGCCTTCCCGAACTGCCTACCCCATATTCCCCCTTGAACCTCCTGTTTTACCCCAAAGTTCTGAAGTTCAGGCTTGTGCAGACCCTTCTCTCTCTCAGGAGAAAAGCTGTCTGGGGCTTGGTAACAAACCTGCTGCCCAAATGGGACCGTGCCACCATGGGACATTAAGTCCCTCTTCAAACACCTTAACACCCATGCCTTCACCCATCCAATTATTTGTAAAGACATTAGCACACATCTTTCCTCTCATTGTGATCCTCCTCCTGTACTTGTCCTTACAGAAGTGGAACTGATCATGGGAATTACAAAGACTTCAGGCAGCTCAAGCTACTAAAAAGATAAAGAGATAAGTTGAGCAGCCCAAAGAGCCACTGAGAACAAGTACTCTTAATGGGAACAAATATAGGCAAACAATGCTCTGTAATTTCCATTAGCTCTGGGTCAGCACAGAATGTAGCATAATAAATGTCACATATAATTTATCAGTGCCCTGCATTCACTTTACAGTACTTGAACACTAACGTTGAATATGCTTTTTAAAGTTTGCACAGAGCCTCAGAGAAGTTACCGAGTCTGTAAACAACATGAGAGATCCCATTAAATTATATAAACATTTAAATGTGTGTGCAAAACAGAGAACACAATAAACTACTCACATTCTCAGCAATTTTTCTGCCTGTTTAAGTGTTAAACACCAGGTCATGCTTTTGCAACAGAGATGCTCCACAATGACAATCCAAGGCCAAACACACCTCACCAATGGCCAGCTTACCCTATACAATGAGGGAGAGAAAGAGTGCTTTGGTCATGACAAATGAGGCTCTTAATTCATTGCTAATGTCTCCATATATTGAAAAGAACCTGCAAAAACACAGTCTTTGCATTTCAGTGGGTCAACACAACCTGTCCTCCTGTGCCCAGATCTCATCCAAAGCTATTTTTAACATGAAATCTCCAAAGGAAAACAGTGTTATTTTGGAACTCTTTCCCTGCAATGAAATGGAATTGGGATTTTGGGGTTTGACAAGCAAGGCCATAATATTGGCTGATTCACTCTGAATAAGCCTTTGTTTTTTAATCCAGAAGTGGTGACTGTTAGTTCATGAAGTACCTGAAAACAGCAATTTAAGTTAGTTACCTTCACTTTGCTACTTTGTGAATTTGTTTGTTTATTTGTTTGTTTGTGGGTTTGGGGTTTTTTCTTCTTGGGTTTTCTTAAAATATTCTTAAAAACCAGGATAGGATTCCAGGAGATTTTCCTGTGTTTTCTTCTCAGATTAATAGTTAGCTTGCTAGCTAAGAGGATGATGCAGCCAGCTTACTCTCTGATGTTTGCAGTTACCCCAAACTGCCTAGAACTCAAGAAAAAATCAGTCTTCATTGTTCTTCAAAAAAGCATTCAAAACATAAAGTAATTGTAATATTTTTAATTATATGAAAAAGGGTACCTACACTGTTCAGTGTTTAAACATACCCATGTTTACTCTGAATAGGTAGAAATTTTTCCTTCCCTATACAAAGTAGTATTTTCAACTGCTGCTGTTTTAATTTTACCCATACTGAAGAACTAGGAAATCAAAAGGAGGGGCCACGGGAGGAGGGAAACCAGGCTGGATAAGGATTATTGTGTGCTGCTATTTTTTCAGTGACAAAACTAAGGGAAATAGAGTTAGTAAGAAGCCTGCCTCAAATAAGCAAGAGGAGGCAGCTGTAAGTTCTGAAACTTCTTGCCATGGGATACTGCAGATGACAAAAATGGAGATGGATTCAAAAGATGCCAGGCAGATTCATGAAAGACAAATCCATTGTTTGATATCCCAAAACACCTAGATACCATTTTTGCCTCCAGTAGTCCATTAACTTCAACTTGGTAAAGCCTGAGTGTTGCAGAGGAAGTAGATGTTCCTTGCTGTGTTTCACTTTTTCCTGTCTTATTTTGGCCACCACAGTCAGATCTAACAGAACTGCATTTGTTGTTATAAAGAAGTTTCACATTTTTACCTCAGCATAAAGCAAAACATAAAACAGCAGGTCAGATAAAAAATTTACTGAAGGGATAACTATAGGTTATTTTTCTAAATAATCTTTCAGCTCACCACAACACAGAAAAACTTTGTCCAAGGAAATCTCCTGCTATGTGGGGTCTTCTGGTAGAAGAGACCAACTCTCACAATCTCCTTTAAGGTATTTTTACAGAGTTGTAGAGAGTGACTTCCCTTCCTGTGCTGTGGGGCCCTGATTATTTGCTTTAGAGCCCATTAATCATACCTCTGATGTTCATATAGTGAAGGGTTGCAGATGTACAGGAAAGAGCAACAAAAAGGTGAGAAGGTAGACCATTGTCATCTGCCTGGCTTTTCTGTGTCCTCTGTTTTCAGGACATTCATTATCTGTGAATCCAACAGTGCAAGGCAGTATCAGAAAGGCCTAACATTTCACTTAAATTTGGGTTTACCTGCATTTAATTTCAATCATACACATACTGGATGGCATCCAAACTCCACGTCAGAATCCTTTGCAACTCTTAGGCAATAGCAGGTCACCATAGAGAGTTACAAACTTTTGGGCTATAAGATGTATACATAAAAAATTTAGTAATTAACTAATTAATAGTGCAAATGCCTTACTGTGAGTCAAACCCACTAGCCTTCAGCAGTACACACATAGCAGGAGATTTTCTTGGAGGAAATGGGAGGAAATGGCCATAAGTTGTGCATGGGGAAATTCAGACTTGATACCAGAAAAAAAATTTCACTGGCAGAGTGGTCAGGCATTGAAATAAGTTGCTCAGGGAATCAGTGGAGTCACCATCTCTGTAAGTGTTCAAGTATAGAAAGAATGAGATGGCCAAGGGTCAACAACACATTCTTTACTGTCACTGACTATCCAGGTACTCATCTTTATAGGGAGAAAGGAGCAAGACAGAGTAAAATTTTCAATAAGATTATAACTAGATTTATCAGTACTCATATGACAACCCAATGACTCACATGAGTGAAGTATTTTGAGTTCTATCTTAGGTTGCAATGCCAGATGTAAACCAAAAGTATTCTATTACCATCTGTTAAAGCCAGGTGGGGCAGTGTTCTTGATCTCTTCCACAACCCATCCTCCCTCCAGGGGGATCTTCTGTTAATGGGCCATTGCGTCTCCCTGCAGGACTGATAAAATCACATCATCCCATCGGGAGATGCTCCACCCAGGGGGAGGAGCCAAGCATTCCTACCTGGATATAATCTGAGACTTGGAACACCACAGGCAGCCTTTCTCCACTGGATTCCCAGAGGAGAGAGACCAGACCCATCTACACCAGCACTGGACCTTCAGAGGAAAACTACACCCTTCTACAGGATCACTGCTTCAACAGAACCACATCTGTCACTCCAGGAGGACTGCAGCCACCATTTAATGGGACCAACACCCTGACCAACAGGGTGTCAGGTTGTATTCTGACTCTGTCAGTGGTTTTTTCTTTTGTTGTTGTTGTTGTTGTTGTCTTTCTTTTTGCACTACTGCATTTTTATTTTAATTTTCCTAGTAAAGAACTGTTATTCTGATTCCCATATCTTTTCCTGAGAGTGCCTTGGTTTCAAGATTGTAGTAATTTGGAGGGGGAGGGGGGTTACATTTTTCCATTTCAAGGGAGGTTTCTGCCTTACTTAGCAGACACCTGTCTTTTCAAACCAAGACAAGGTCACAGAGCAATTTTTCATTGGATTTCAGGATAAAATAAACCCAGTAATTTCTATCTCTTAATTTATGAATGTAAACACTATTACATGATCCAGTCTAATTAGGAGCCAGACTTGACCATTTAGTATTCTTTTATTTTGCTGAGAAGAAGTTGTTTTGGATTGAACTAATGTTTAAGCATTTGATTGTGTGAATAACTTACTCTGTGTAATGGTAATACATCACTCTATTTTCCCTATGAATCTAGAAGTGCTGTTTGAAGCTAACACAGATGAACACTGAAGGCTTTTGCTGGAGATGGAGAAGATAGTTTGAGTCATTAGCAATTCCTGGGTAAAATGCTTGAGCAGCAATCTTCACAAAAATACAGTTGATCACACCATAGAAACTAAAATATAGTTTTGTCTCTAGTCCAGCTTGCCATGAATGCAGAAATCATGATTTTCATTACTCTTCTTCTTACAGTTCCAGTTTTCTCAGGACAGAGTGGTAGGACAAGAGCTGGAGCTGAGTTGGAATTCCTCTGTACTACTTCTGGTCATTCTGCTGACTTTTTAGAGGACATTCAGCAACAACAGTTGTATCAAGACTGCATTATGAGAAAATCAAGAAATAGTGAGCTAGGACCAAGCTTTTTAGGCCTAGAAACCACAACTGAAAACCGAATCTCTGAGTAACACTGCTCAATGACAATATACAGATATTTCTACGTGGCACTATGCTAGATGGTCCATTCTCCTACAAGTTACACAGTTCTGACAACACCTACCTGTTCATGGTTTGCTGTCAAGTTAAGTTTATCTAAGTCAAGCACTTTTAGTCTTTGAACCTCCCATTGAGGAAGAGGATATTATTACAGACATCTTCCCATTGAGGAAGTGGAAATTATTACCAACATCATAAAATGAGTGGGTACTGCTTAGACTGAGAATTAGCTCCTCAGAAAGTGGTTGCTAACAAAATAACAATGGAAAAAGATGCACCTGCCTTTCAAGTCAGTCTCTAAAAGGAACAGGAAAGGATAATTGTTACAGTTTGAATCCTGGAGTGGAATTTAAAAAGATTAATGGAACAAATAAGATTTTTCCTTTAACTTAGTACAATCTGATTAACAATCCTGTCATTTTAGTAAGACACCCTCCCTTTTAGTCAAAGGAGAAAAGCGTAATTAAGCAATGCAAAGAAAGAATCTTGTTTAGAATTATGGAACACAGAAAAAAAAATGCTGGACCAGATGTGTCCACTGTATCTGACTCAGCTCTTCAAACTCCTGTAGATGATATACAGAAGCAGTGGGGTGAATACCGCAAGAACAATCTCACACAAACTGAGAGAGGACAGACAAATATAGTTGTCAAACACAGTTGGAAACTTTATCAATTAATGTTAGTGAACTGCTTATCTGGTTTTGGGGGGATAATAGTCATAGTTAAGAGGAAATCTTGTGAGTGTCTTTTGACTGATTGGAAAAGGAGGAAAATTATGTAATTCTCTTAATTGTGAAATTTTTTATTTTACTTGATTTAAAAACAAATTTTTATTGACTATAAATAAATATAAATAGTTATTATTTATATTAATATTTATATTAAATAATTTTAAATGGTTTTCATTTGTCTGTTTTCTAAATATGTGTTTCCAATATCTAGTGAAGTTAGTATTTTGGGAGGAGAAGTCTGTGGCAATGTAGACTAATTACAATAGAACAACAGAGGCAATTTGAAATTGACAGTTGCCCTTTTCTATTTAAAGACAGTGAATTATTTTGTTTAATGGTCTCCAATGCACATAAAAACAGTTACTTACCTTTTCTGAATGTAGTTCTCAATCATGATTAAGTAAAATTCAAGAACTTATTTAGCAATCTTGTCTTCGTAAGTTTTACAAAAGTCTTGTTCAAATCTTGTACCCCAATCTCTGTTCTAAACAACATACTATTTTATGTGGGAACATGAGATGGGAAAGATCATACTCTGGACAGAGTTCCTACCACAGAGGGACTAAACCTGAAGCCTTGGGGCATGCGGGATGCTGACAGTCATCCCACCTTAGACTTACAAGGTCAAAAACCCCTGTGCTGTGGTCATGATTGGACACCTGCCCCCAGGTAAACCTATGTATTGTTAAGTTTGCCATGCCCCTGGGTCTTTGGATTGCAGCCCTCGGACTGTGTGGTCTCTCTATGAACATTAAAATCTAGCTTGGGCACTCCATCAAACCCGTCCTATTATTATCACCAGGCCATGCAAAAATCTTATTTGTTCCATTAATCTTTTAAATTTCCACTCTAGGATTCAAACTGTAACTGGCTGGACCAGTCCTGGATCCCAGAGAGCTGACTGTGATCATTTTATTGTGGAAAGACAGTAGAAAATTAATTTATGGCCTACAATAAAAAATATTTTTTCCTGTTATTACAGCAGGCTGTCTTGTAGCATAGAAGCCTGTTTCTTGTCACTGACTAGAGATTCACTTTGGATATCTCTAATCAACAGGAATTGGTCATTTTAGTTGACAGTTCACTTGGGACTAACAGTTATTAAAAGCAGACAGCTAAAACAGCCTAATAGTTACCTAGACCACAGCATTTCTTTCAGAACTGTAACCAGTATTTTCAAAAGTATTTAAATCAGAATAACAAATCTGAAGTAGCATATAAAGCTGAACTTCAGAGAGGCTGTTGTAACCAGTCTTCTACTGATAGAACACACTGAGATGGTAAGAATGTTCTGCCATCATGATTTGGGTTTGGTTTCTTCTCCAATATCAGCTTTCAGCTTAACACTGACATTCCACTCCTGGGCACAAGCCCACAGCTCTTGATAAATAAATTAAAATGGGTTTAGATTAATCTTATTATTGGAATATCTTCATCTGATGCCTCAGTAAGTACATGATGTCCCTGTTTAGGCTTTCAAGGCCTATCAAGGAGCTCATGGTCCATGCCGAAGTTGAGTAACAACCCACAGGGCCAAATCCTACTAATCCCAGAGCTCTGTCTGCCATTCTTAGTCCAGAGACTTAAGTGGAGTTCTATCTATCTATCTATCTATCTATCTATCTATCTATCTATCTATCTATCTATCTATCTATCTATCTATCTATCTATCTAACATTTACTTTGTGGAATCTTCCTGGCTCTGGTGCAAAGCAGTGGGAGGTACAAAGCTGACCTAAAGGCATCTCTTTCAGGAAAGGAAGAGAGACAGGTTCCATTGACCAGTCTTGAGCAGGCAGAGGTTTTTCTCCCTGTAGACCTGGTTGGTTTTTTTTTTTCCCTCAGAGCTGTTTTCTTCCGCCAGCCTCTTCTGCCCTGAAGTCCCCAGTTTATTATTGAAATTTTTGCCTGTCCTAGTGAGGTGTAACTCTTCCATGTTGTAGGTGTTTTTTTGGTGACTCTGGCCATACATGCATTACATGACACATGGTTTCCTTCATTGGCATCCCTAGGGGTGTGTCAATTCTTTTGTTGATGGGGCCTTTGGAGGATCTCCGTTAGTGCCGCTCAGAATTCTCAGCTGACAAAAGAGGGAGGATAAACACCTTGGTCCTCTTCCATATACTCAGGTGGCCATAGGGGCTCTCTGACCTCCATCAGGGGATCAAACTGCACACATCCTTTTCTCCTGAATGACCAGGATTTCTAACAAGAGTGTAGATGTCAGAAAGGCAGGAATGGTGGTGCAGGCCTGAAGAGAACATGAACTCCACAAGTGTCTCTCACAAGGGATGAAATCACACAGGAAACCACCTGCAGAGTCAGGATGGAGCTGTGGGACAGGGCTGAGTGTGAGTGACTATGGAAAGACAAAGAGGACAGAGCAGAAGGGGAGGGAGGCCCTCAGCAGACCCTTGAGAAATGGCACACATTTCCTGTCAGCTGCCCAAGAGTCTCTTGGGGATTCAGACCCAGATGGACCCTGATTGTACTGCCAGTGTCCCTTTGGAATCTGGGTCTCCCCAAGGGCAGAGAACAAGGCAGGAGAGCAGCAGCACAGAGCTTTGGGAACGTGTGAGCCCATCAGTGTTTGAGTCTTGGCCCACAGATGTTGTGTGGGGAGTTGAAGCCCATTTTTCTTGTTTTCTCTGCAGGACCTTCAGGAGAAAGAGCATGGGTTAGGGTTAGGGTTAGGGTAAGGGTTCTTTTGTCAGAGATGCCATGCCAGACTGAGGGAGAGCTGTTGCCAGCCCGAGAGCAGGAAGAGCAGCTTGGGCAGCAGGTGGAAGAGCCACTGGAGAATGGCCAGGAAAGCCTGACTCAGCAGGTGACAGAGTGCAGGGCAGGAAGAGGGGCATAAAATGCAGCTCTTGGGACTGAGGAGGCCAGGAGTCCCAGAGGCACTGAAAACAGAGTCTTGTAATCTGCAGAGATCAGCACTGAGACAGGAGGGTTACAGTGGAAGCAGAGGTTTGTAGGGAAGCAGAAAGAAGCGACTGAATGAGTGTGATTTTGAGGCTGAAAGAGGGAAAAGCTGAGCCTGATGGCAGCTCCCAGTCACTTGTTCTCCATTTGTGTGTACAGAGCATCAGGGCAGAGCCACAAGCAGAGCTGCCTGAAGCTCAGAGTGCCATCGTGGCAGTGAAGAGGAGGCACCAGGAAGACATAAGAAACATCCAAGAGAAGATGAATGTCTGTAGGCAGAAGGGCAAACGACAAAACCAGGTGAGTGAAAGAGTGGCAGCCACTCCATTCACGAAACTTCCACTCTCTTGTTTTTTACAAAACATCAAGGAAAAGCTGCAAGCCTGGCTGCATGAAACCAAAGCTAGGTTCAATGCAAGGGAGAAGAAGCTGCTGGAAGAAATGCAAACCACCAGAGAGAAATTTAGTCCCCTCCCTCAGACTCTACAGAAGCGAGTGAAACAGCAATAGACACTGCAGTCAGCAACCTGGTGTTTTCTTCCCTTCTCACCTTTCCACTGCAGAGAGAGAGGGGTAGTGGGATGCCTCTGAGTGCCATCCTGCTGTAGTGTCTATCTCAGGGGTGCTGCTCAACAGCAGCTGAACGTGAGCTAGCTTGGGTCCAGGTGGCCAAGAAGGCCTGGGGCGTGCTGGCCATGTGTGAGCAATAGTGGGGCGGCAGGAGCAGGGCAGTGAGCGTGCCCCTGTGCTGGGCAGCGCCGCGGCCGCAGCTGGAGTGCTGTGTCCAGTCCTGGGCCCCTCTGATCAGAAAGTCATTGAGGGGCTGGAGCGTGTCCAGAGAAGGACAAGGGCACTGGGGAAGGCTATAGAGGACAGGTGCAATGAAGAGTTGCTGGTGGAGCTTTGGCCATCAGAACTTGAGGGTCATAAGGGACCTTCAGCATCCCCTGACTGTATGAGATTATTTTAGATAGTAGAGCTACTGAGATTATTTCCTTTTTTCATTCCTTTGTTGTTTTTTAGGCAGTGAAGACCTGTTTACTTTTTCCACCCAACTAAGATGTCTTTGCTGAATATTTCTTGCCTTTTCCAGTACTGGAAAGGGTTCTGATATAATTTTGATTTTCCCGGTCACAGTTGTGAACGATGGAGTAGTTTAGCAGAACACTTACTTTGAGGCAGGGATTTTGGTGCAAAAGGAACTGTTTTGGCTCTTAGCCAACTGTAGGCCCTTGCACTTTATTTTCAGGTTAACAAGTGTTCATGTCTTTGGCAGCTCTCATCCCAGCCCCTGGCACAAGATCCGTATGTGTTGTGTTTGGAATTGGGCAGGAAATCAGTGCCCTTGCACTCCAGCTGGTCCTCAGAGATCAGTGGAACTGGGAGGGGCTGGGCTTCATTTCTGATTACTGCTACTTCAGCACCATCAGTGTGGGTGAGTCCAAGAGAAGAACTTGTCTGAGCACAGATGGACAAAGAGTGCAGTTCCCAGTGCAGTGCTCTGGGTCTGATCCATGCTCATCATGCTCCAGATTCCCCAAGAGTGTGGTTTATTGAAGCTACAGGAGAGCAAGTTCAGCATTGCTGCTGATGGGGGCACTGGCTACAATGTTGATGTGTGTAGGGACAGAAAGGATAGTAAAGACAGTTTGTCCATAATAATCAGACTTCTGTATCTGAGATCTATCATCCATCTATCTATCTGAGATCTGTCTGAGTGGGGTCATAAGAATGGGTTATGTCAAGATTATTGGTAACATCTAAGTGATCTGTGCCTCCTTCACCAAGGATTTCCTTCACCAACATATGAAGATGATAAATAAGCTGAGGAATGAGTATCTAAGTTGTTCTATGGTTCTGCTTGAAAAAAATTTATTATATTTTCAAAGCTTTTCCTTAGAGCTTGAAAAGAAAAGGCATTCAATGAAGAACAGCACCTCCTCAGTTATGTCAAAATACATATTTACATATGTATGATATAATCAAGAGTTATTCTTTAAACACCAGGTACTGGGCTCAGTTAAAAAACATTCTCATACGCATGAAGTAGAGAATCTAACGTGGAAAGCCATGGTAAAACATTAGTCCATAACATTTTCAGCATCATTATCCCATAGGATTAAAATTTATGTCATTATTTCATTCCTAATATTTCTCTGATGTTTTTCCTTTCATTTTGACAATTTCAGTACTTTCTTTACAAAGTAGATTATTAAACAGTTATAAATTAGGTTTTAAAATTGCCCAAGCTCACAGAAATGGATACTTTAATGCAAAAATAATTTGTACCTCAACCTTCTGTTTAGAAAGACAAATCTGTTCAGGTCTTGACAACCCCTAGAAACACTCAGTATATCTCACTAATTGGATTCTGTTGAGAAAAAATCAGTACATTTTCCACTTACCAAGTTAGTACTTTGCCAGTATCTTTGTATTTTTCCACTACATAATTTCTTTCTGTTGCCCTTTAAGATCTCAACACTGGCAATCACAATAGACAGACTTGAATCCCAGTTTATATAATCAGAAAGGCAGAATTACAGATTTGGGCCTTCCTCCTGGGTTTATGAGGAAATCATTCTGTTTGGTCCTGCAAAGGCGGCCAGGATTGCAACTTGCATGTGATATTCTCAATGTTTAACATTAGCCACTTGGGGCCACTTTTGGAACCTGTGACTGTCTAAGCAGAAGTGCCTTAGGAATAATCTTAGGCATAAAGGTAACATCTTGCAGGCAATTCGCTCTAAGGGCAAAGGGTGTTTCTACAGCACAGCCACAATGCTCCCACAGCTAAACAGGAAAGAGGAGAAATGTGAATGTTTGTCTTTACTCATTACGGGCTTTCAGCTTTCAGCAATCAGACCCTTGCTTCCCTGCAGGGCCCTCTTGTGTAAAATGATGGTTTTTACTTTTCTCCTCCAAGCAGGTTTTTTTTTTCAACTCCTGTGATATTCAGGCAATTTTTCATTAATTATTGAGAGAGATGCTGCAACAGGGACAGCATCTCTAGAGAGAACATTCTCTCCTGGGTCAAGTACCACTGTACTGGGGCATTCTCTTCCTGAGGACAGACAACCTTTCCTACTTCTGATTGCACAGATTCTTTAAATCACTTCATGCAATTTTCCTGAGAAATTAGATTTAATTGCAGTAAGCACCCAGTTCCTGAAGATGCATCACAGTCTGTTTCTGTGCTGTCTTGTTGTCTCCAAGCCTAAGCAACAGTGTCTTGTTCTAGAAATATATTTCTAGAATGTTCACACTAAGAAAACTGCACTTTGCACCTCTTTCTCAGCTGGCTACGTGTTTTTGCAGTCTCTTTTCACAGTGTTTCTTGGACCTCTCACCATTCCCAGAGTAAGTGCCTTGTACCCTGATGCAGTGCTGGAGGAAATTTGCTGGCCAGCCCTCACCTGTGTGGCCAGTACGAGTGGTGGGAGAGCAGGACTGCTCAGCTCTGCAGTGGCAAATCTGCTCTCTATGGCACAGGCTGGCAAGTGTCCAGGATCAGGATGACAACCAGGGAAGGGTCTTTTGTATGGTTTCCAAACCAGTTTTATTTCTCAGGGGGTCCAGGGACAGAAGACAACCAGAGTGTACAGGGACTTAAATACAAGGGAGGTTCAAGGGGAGGGTACAAAATTCTAACCAATAGGGAGGACTTAGGGGAGGAGCACAAGGTGGGGTTACATAATACATAAACCAATGGAGAACACAAGGGGAGGAGAGTGGGGCACATGGTCCAATGGGGCTCGGAGGAATAGGGGAATTCCAAACGGGGCGGTCCAGGCAGGGGGTGGCACAAGGGAGGATTGACAACTTAATGGGCGGGGGAACAGGGAACATTCGGGAACAAGGGGCAGGTATCGGGGAAGATGGATAGCTAGGAGGGAGGGTACAACTTGGGCCAAACCAACAAAGCAGGGGGGGGAAACAGAACAAACCGTTGTAAAGGAAAATTCAACCTTTTAAAAAGAAAACATACTACAACAGTACCTCAGGAAGAGTCTTTGCTCAAGCACATGTTGTGTTACCAAATGGTTATGAAATAATCAGGCTGAGGAAGCTATTGTAAAAAGAAGATCTATAGCTGCAGCAGGAGACATGATACAGTGGTGATACACAAAATTGAAACCTCCATGGATAAAAGGCAAGAACTTATAAACCAGCCAAGAGTATTGTGGCACACACCAATTTTATAATAATTTTTTATCGGCCATTCACTTGAAATACTTTCAACTCATTTGCCAGTCTAATTCTTCTGCACCTCAGTGCAAATCTCTTGAATGCCATTAGCATTATTCAACATTCTGCATCTAATTTATTGAGCTTCTTTGCTATGGGATATTAAACAAAATAATCATACATTAGGCATAATTAGAATGTGACTAGATTAATTTCTGTAATGCTGATTATAACAGATAACTGCAAAAGTAATTCACACTTCTGTGCTGCAGAACCAATATGATGCTTAAGTCAGCTCGCAGTATATAAGGTACATGGTACATAGACTGCCATGAAGAAGCATCATAATTTGCAAAATATTAACTGAATGCATGTCTGTTGACTTTCAGAGTAGCAATTTAGAATGTTTCATGATAGACTATGATAATGTAATCACAGATTGCTGTAATTGCACTAAATTTATCATTAAATTAATGGCTTTTCCTTTGTGCACCCACCTAGAAGGCAAACACCTTAGGCAAGCATGAATTGCCCTCGTGACTCTCTGCTAGTTGTTCATAATCTTTCCCTTTGTGCGCTAGAGATGGATCCCAAATGCACATGCAGCACATGCTCCATGATTGTTCTGGAGAATGAGGGAAGTTTGATGAACCAACAGTTCCCTGCATCCTCCACTTCACCATTAAAAATGGGCACAACAGCCTCAACCCAGCTGTCACAGACCTCGTCGATGCCAGTGCTGTGACAGGCAGTGTAGGCAATGCTGTCACATTGGACAGCATGTGTGCACAAGTCCTCTGCAGACCCATGGTTATAAGGTGAATTCAGAGCTCTGCACTCTGAAGTTTCAAACCCATTTCTACCCCATTGTTAGCTACTCCCTCAGAGAGGATGCTGGTACACACTGAAAATGGAAGCAGGCTTTGCATGTGGAGACTGAAGCAGAAAAAAAAAAAAAAAAAGTATCAAGTATTTCTGCCCTTTCCATATGCACCAGTGGGTTGTCATCCTCACCCACCAACACAAAGGGAGCTGCAGGGATTTCTGTACAGATGGTGCTGTTTACTCTAGCACCATGAATAAACCATCTCAATTAAGCATTGATGTAAGCACTGCTGAAATAGCTTACATTTGTCTTGATTCTGTTGAAAAGTAATTCTTCAAAGAGAACTGGGCAGTCATCCCTCACCCTTTCATCAACCCAAAGAAATGGGCAAACACAAAAGTTAATCACAAATGTAAAGAACAACCAGCTGCACAACCCTGTGTGATCAAATCTGATGTTCAACAAAATATGTAACCTGACACACTCTGAGAACATATTTACCTGGCCTTTAACCTTTGCTCCACGGGACAAGAAGGGACATGTTGCTTTTCAACAGGCTGGTGACTTTTCAGTTCCAGCCATGACAAGGATGGAACATTTCCAGAGCAGCAGGAACATCACTGGTTATAATAAAATAATGTCATGGCTATGTTTTCCAGTGAGCTATACTTAAAAAACCCACTTGTTGAATCTGTACAACCCTCCAAGAGTGTTTGGAGTGCTAATGGATGGGATGAGTTGCTAAATTAATGTCTCATTCTGAGACAAACATTGGGCAACTTGAGAGACAGTGATAGATCATCACCTGTGTAGCTGTATGTCTTGGTTCTAGAAGACAGGTGTCTGCTAGGGAGAGCAGGAGCCTCCCTTGGGATGAAAGAATGTAGACTCCCTCCCTCCGAATTATTATAATTTTGAAATCAGGGGACTCTCAGGCAGAGATCTGGGGATAGGAATAACAGTTCTTTACTAGTATAACCAGGCAAACAAACAACAATAACTACAGCATTAGCAAGAAAACAGAACCAGGGGCCCCGGGACAGCTTTCTCGGCTGAGACGGGAAGGGACGGAGGAGAGGCTTTGTTTCACAAACCCCCTCGGGCAGTCCCGGTGCTCCTGCAGGGCTCTGAGGAACAGTCGGCTGGAACAGCAGGGATGAGCTGAGATCCTGGGCTGGTGGATGAGGTGGATCAGCAGCTCCGCGGCGGTGGCTGGCACTGCCACACGTCCCGGCAGGACAGGGGGTGTGAGGCCACCAGCAAAGAGGGAAGAAGGAGAAGCAGCAGCAGCTCCGTCTGGGTGATGGCAAAATTCCCTTCTCCCCACCGCAGCAGCTCCGCGACCCAGCAAAACAAATGTCTTTTCCCGAAGCCGAAGAAAACCAGCCCAAAACTGTCCCCACCCTCCTTTCCTGCCCCCCTTCCCCCCCCCCCCGGGCCCGGCCACTCTTTGTCCTTTATCAATCACCCACTAAATACCCACAGTTAGGTTGTCTCCGCAGCTAATGGGTAAAAGTTCCACGGGCAGGTCAGAACGACAAAATAAAAAAAAAAAGGACACCTAACCCTCAACACTGTAATGCAACTATCAGCTTGGCTACAGACTAACAAGAAAGGGTGAAGGAATCCTCTGGACTTAAGTAGGTGAGTTTTATTTCCATAGTCTCTACAAAAATAGCAACTGAGTGAGGATTCTACAAGTATTTCATTCTACCTTATTCTACGAGTGATTTCAGGTAACTGCAAAACACCAAGGTTGTCTGATCCTTCAGGCTGAGGATCTTTAAAGCACTCATAATCTCTAACAGTCATAGAGCCAGCACTTCTTTTAGCACACTGGATAGTCAGGGAAGCAGTATGTAATTCCACTTGGCCACATAAACCGTTTCACAAACCAGCAGTGCACACATCAGAGGAAAGTCATTTTTCAGAGACTGCTACTAACCAGCAAAGCTCTGTGATGTGCAACAAGCATCAGAGAGCTCATTTAATCCTTCTGGGGAACACAGAATCATAGAGTAGAACATATAATAGCCAGGGTAGAAAAATCTTAGTTATTTGATTTTTCATTTTGTTTTCCTGAATTCATCACTGCTTCACAGAAAGAAAAGCACAGGGCTTAAGGATGTTATAAATTTGTATTGTGATATTGGCTTTCGCAGGTATTAAGATGAATATTATATGTTAAATACTTTTTAGCTATGTATGTACTTTTTTCTTGCTAACAAGTTTTAAGCTTAAAAGAATTTCCTAGGTACAAAGCAAGGAAACCCCAGAGGGCAAGGACAGTGGGGCCCAAGCTGCTTATCAGGAGAACAATAGAGCCCAAACTGTTATCAGCAGAAGATATGAAGCCCAGCTGCCCTCAAAGGAAGGATGAGTGGCCCGGACTGTTATCAATACTTACCATTTGCAGAAGAAAAGAAACCAGACTCAAAATAATGTTGGTCAGCAAAAATAATGATGACCAGCAGAAATAATGATTGTCAACAAACATGTCAGCAAACAGATCATGTTCTAAATAGGTGGAACCAGGGAGGGGACATGCTAATTACTTGTTGAAAAAGTTTGAATATGCATTAAACTCTCACAGCAGGAGGGGATAAAAAGAGTGTTCCTGAGATACCAGGTGTGTTCCTGGCAACCCCCCAGGGCACCTGGCCATTTTAACCCTTTGCTTTATTTCTTTTGTCTCCTAATTGTCTTTTTGTTTATATTAAACTTTTTATAATTTATTAAGTGAATCTTGTTTTTAATAAGGACATTTAATGACAGCATTTTGGTCTCCTCTAACACGTGCTGCAAACACATCAACAGTAAAGGATGCCAATCCCTGCACTGATGTCAAATAAGACACTGATTGGATTCCTCATCTCTAAAATGGTAAGTTATTTTTATTGAAAGATAGCTTTTCATAAAACAAATATTTCTAAAGATACAAATGCTGATGTGCTGAGAAGATTGATGTACAGTACTCAGGAAACATCAGCTGATGCCAACAGACAACACAGGAAACTACTTATATAATGGTGATAATTAAACAATACTAAACTCATTCAACACAGCTCATTAACAGACTTCAAATATGCCAACAAATACCCTGCCTTTTCTAACTCCCAGAATGCAAATGAGTATCTTCCCGTTTCCTTACTACAAGGACTTTAACACTTGCAGTATGACAACTTGCACAGATATGAGATCTAAGATTTTTCTTGAAGAAGTAAGAGTTGAATTTGAAATGTACAAAATGTTGGAGAGCTTCAACTGAGAGGTCTACACTGGCTGCTGAACAATGGAGTCAATGTAAACACTGCTACCCTTTTACTCTCTCTTCATGCATCTCCTCATAATACCTTTATTTTTACTTGAATGAAAAAGGAAAGCAAAGAGCACTAAGACTGAAGGCTTCTTACAGTTCAGAGAAGAGTGAAGTTCACTGTGCAGCATCTGAATCCTCTCAGTAGCAAATTCAGGTAGCAAGGTCCTCCTACCTGGCTTAAAGTCAAAACAAGCATGAATACTAAACCTGTTTGGAAAAAATAACAGTCAAAAGAAAACAGTGGGAGTACAGAGACCTAACTTGACAGGACTGCTGTGTGCAGCAGTTGCTAAGAGCAGCAGCTGCACGCAGGAACAAAAAGAGCCGAGAAAATCATGGTGAAAAGGAAGCATAGGAACAGAGGCAGGCACAGGCTTGAGAGGAAGCTGGAAGGAGTGCTGTGACACACAACATGGAGAATTTTAACAGCAAGCTGCTACTCAGAGCTAGATTAAAATGGCCTTGGCATTGTGTAAGAATGGTAAAATCCCCAGTAGCTGCCCTGCTTGGAAGAAAACCTAGTTAGCAACTATATCCCTTCATTCATCTAGAATTTTTTCCACATCCTATTCCATATGCCATTACAAAAACACTGTGCTAAGAGTTCTTATGGGCATCACAAGGCTCAAATTATCAAATTCAGTTTCATGTGTGCTACCACTGGTAATCAACAAAATACTGTCCTTGATATCTCAGGTGAAGGAATAACACAGAAAGTAGCAGGTGAAATATCTACTTCCATCCACTAGCTGGAGGAAAGTTTTTTATTTCTGAAGAGATTTTATTAATGGCCAGTTGTTCATCATTTTGATGTGGGGTAAAAAGGACAAAATAAAAGGCCAAGAACATGAAGCAATCAGAACTACTGGTGGAAGACTCTACAGCTCTTGTAATAGTAAAACACCCCTGAAATAGCAGTGATGAGTAGAAATGTTGAGAAAGACATAAGAATAAAGAAGGTGACATATCACACCCATCTAAATACTATACAAGGAAGTTATTGAAGTGTTCCAGGTGGACTTAAAACATGTATGATATAAGAAACTGCATTAAACACATTTAATGAGGTCATACAGACTGCAAACATCATATCAACTCTGTTATACATACATTGTTCACAAAAATTACTCTGATGTTTCTGTTTTAAGAAAAATACAGCCTGTTTGGCAGAGCTTTTTCTTATTACTTCAAGCAGACCATGAAAACAGAAGGGGGAAAACCCCTAGTCTACAATCCTTAAAAGTTTTGTAGACAAATCTTGTACATACAGATTTAAACATCTGTGCCCAGAAAGGGTTCTTGGATGTTGTCTACGTTTGGAAGACAGGTGTTTGGTAGGGAAGAGCCTCCCACAGAATGAAAATTTAGACCCCTCCCTCTGAATTATTATAATTCTGAAATCAAGGGGTTCTCAGGCAGAGATCTGGGGACAGGAATAACAGTTCTTTACTGTCTATTTATAACAAGGCAAACAAACAACAATAACTATGGCATTAACAAGAAAACAGAACCAGGGGCCCCGTGACAGCTTTCTCGGCTGAGATGGGAAGGGATGGAGGAGAGGTTTTGTTTCACAAACCCCCTCAGGCGGGCAGTCCCGGTGCTCCTGCAGGGCTCTGAGGAACAGTCGTCTGGAACAGCAGGGATGAGCTGAGATCCTGGGCCGGTGGCTGAGGTGGATCAGCAGCTTTGTGGTGGTGGCTGGCACTGCCATGTCCCGGCAGGACAGGGGGTGCCAGGCCCACAGACAAAAAAAGACAGAAGAAGCAGCAGCAGCAGCAGCAGCTCCATCTGGGTGATGGTGAATTCCCTTCCCCAAACTACAACTCCCAGCGAGTTTTCTGCTCTGAAGCTGAAGAAACCAGCCAGCCCCCACCTGCCCCCCTGCTTTTTCCTGCCCCTCTTCCCCACTGGGCCCAGTCGAACTCTTTGTGTTTCTCAAGCACCCAACAAGTACCAGCAGATCTCCTTGCCACTAATGGGCAAAAATTCCACAGGTGAGACAGAACAAAAAGGAAAGACACCTAACCCCCTAAGAGATGTCAGTGAAAAAGCAGACATGTACTCAGCAAAATAAAGTATGTCTTTCATGAAGAGAAACCCTTTCACCACTGCTCTAAGGCAAAATCAGTGAAGCATGAAGCACAACTGTATTTCTCACATTCAAGGAGGGGCATACAACATTAGAAGATAGCAGGTCTGGAGTATATAAACAGAAATACATTATTCTCGTTAATTAAATTGTAGGCCCCATTATTACAGGATGTTGTGAAGGATAAATGGGTTCTAAAAGAGATTAGATGAAGTCACAGAGAACAAAAGGTCTGTCACAGAACATTAAACACAACTGTCAGCTGGGCCAGAGAGTATGTAATTGCTGTCTGCTGAAAGGTGCTGTGATATGCTTGAGAAAGGATCACTTTATACACAACCAGGCTGCTGTAATACATCTCTTCCTCCAGCTGGAGACAGAATAGTGGGCTTGGCAGACCCTTCCTCTGATCCAAGATGAAAGCTCTTTATCCACTCTTCCTTCTTCCACTGAGGCAGGTCTGCAAATACTGCCTTATTAACCTTTGAACATTTTGTCTTTTTTCAATAAATTATTCTGTAAGATCTTCTAAAGGAGTTACAGTAATGCCTGCAAGCTGAGAGGTTCATTATATATTACACTGACATTTAAGGGATTTTGGACAACTTCAGATCAATCCAATAAATTGGGAGCAATGGGTTGTCAAAAACCATATCACCAGAAATTAATAATTCTGTGGTACAAAGGATTTTCTTGAATCTCAGTAGCAAACTTCATTAGAAACCTCATGTGGACATGATGGCTTTAGACTCAAGGACAGTAGGTTCAGATTGGATATTAACAGGAAATTCTCCCTTGTGACAATGGTGAGATACCATAAAAGGTTACCAGGAGAAGCTGTGGATGCCCCATCCCTGGAAGTGTCCAGTCAGGTTAGAAGGGGCCCTGAGCCACCTGGTCTAGTGGAAAGTGTTCCTGCCCATAGTAGGGGGTTGCAAGTGGATGATCTTTATGGTCCCTTTCAACCCAATCCCTTCTTTTGTTGTATGATTCTATGGCAGCAGATAATTTGTTCCAGTACACATGCCTAAAAGGGATTCTACAATGTGATGGCATTAAAGAAAACAACAGCTATACAGTACAACTGACCCTTATTATTGCTTCAGTCTTCTATCAAATGCAATGAATCACCTTTTAAGTTCACTCATTGAAGTTGCATGTATCTGTATTAATTACTCTCTTGGTCTGTGTAAGTAGCTTGAGCGTGTGAAATAGAGCAAAAGCCTTGTTCAGGAGATTCTTCTGCTGGGAGGAAGTACTCTCAAACAGCAAAGTTAAAGATAATTTCACTCATGAGGTCCCAGACAATGCCCAAACCTTATGGTCTGAAACCTAAATCTCAATTTGTAAAAAATCCCATCTGATTTAATTTAAAATTCCTCAAAACACAGCTTTATTTCCAGTAATCTTTCCTCCTTAAGAAAAGAAACAATTTCTATATGAAACTGCCTCCCAAAACGTTGTTTTTGTTTGTTTAGTTTGGTACTTGGCTTTTTAGGATTCTTCTGAAGTTCAATTCTTATGTCACAGTCCTAGGCTGGAGCCAGGTCCAACAGAAATCACTGATGGTTGCGTGACAAATAGCAGGGTTTATTGTTCAGAGCCCCCTTTTATAGGGGGTTCACAATGCCTGCACTTGGACAATTGAGTGGCTGGGGTCTTTGCACTGCCCAGCTCCTTGGCTAATGTTATGTCTGCATTCAGGATGGAATGGGATTGGCTGGGGTGCCCAGTTTGAGTTCAAATCTATCCTATCATTGCTCACCCGAGGACCAGTTTATTCCTTTTCTAGAATGAACTAGGCAAGCCAAATTAAGTTTTGTATTTATTGCTAAATTTATATAACCAGCTACAGACCAGCTGTGCTGTGACATTCAATCATTTTTAGTGCAGCTGGAAGTCTTCGCCTTCAGAAACAGATGTCAGCAAAAGAGGGAAGACAACTGATTTTTACAAACATCTTAAGAAAAGTGCTCTAATTGCAGATGAACACAATTTTTGGATTAATTTGCTTTAAACTAATGTTAATAAAGTGTTAACAATTCAGACCTTTTGTTTTATTTTTGCATCAACAATGACTTTATTAAGAACAATACAGTTTTTGGTCTCCTGCACAGAAGTTGCATCCCCACTACTCTTTTTCCCCACGAGTCATTTCTTCATTGTGAACTACATTTTATGTAGCCATAGAATCAGAGAATCATTGAAAGGCTTGGGTTGGAAGGAACTTTAAAGATCATGTACTTTCAATCCCCTGCCATGGGTAGGGGCACCTTCCACAAGGCCAGGTTGCTCAGGGCCTTGAATCCAAATGTCTGTCCATTGACAGAACAGACCAACACAACAAATACTTCAGCTGCACACAGAAATCTTTTCTCCAACTGAAGTGAACAAAAATAGGCAGTTCTGCATGTTTTAAAATATCTGCCATATGTAGATGTATAAAATACAGCACCAGAAGAAGCACTGGAATAGGATGGTGGAATCACCATCCCTGGAAGTATTAAAAAAAAACCAAACCAGTCTGGCACTTAGTGATATGGCTTAGGGGACAGGGTGGTAGCTATTAGAAGGCTGTCTTGATGTCTTGGAGGTCTTTTCCGACCTTAATGATTCTATGATCCAAGACCCAGTATGATTTTTGGAATTCAGTATTTTTGGTTATAAATTGTACTATTACTCTGAGGGAAATCTTATGCAGACAAAACCCTGAAGTATTTTACAGCAAAGCACTTTTCATATATGTTAAAATACACAGGCTCTGATTGAAGAGTGCCCTCAAGTGAATCCAAGTTTCCCCAAGTTGCACTGACAATCTGGATAATTCTTCCAAGAGTTTTGGCTCTGATGAGAGAATCTTAAGATGTAACTGAAAATGAAAACAAGAAGTTAGTGAAACAAATACAGATAAAAAATTTTAAATACATTTTCCCCCCCATTCAATTCCAACACTTTGCTTTCAGGAAATGTCCCAAATAAGAAAAAGACACTTTTCCTTCAATTAATTTCCACTATTTAATACTGTCTCCTTTTTGCTAGCCTTTACAAGCCATTTTTCATGTACTAGATGGGATAAGGCAGCAAAATGTCTTAAATATGTGATATTTTTATTAGATACTCTTCTGGCAAGGTTGCTGAACCTATTCTCATCACACACTTCCCTAGAGGGTAACTTTCTCCACTTTCTGACCTGCATCACAAATTCCTCTTTAGGGTAGAAAGGCTAGACAGATGTGCTAAGGTCAATCAGGATTATTATTTTAATTATCCATGTTGCACACAACAAGAAGAATGATGGCAGGACACACTACAGTGATAGAGGTGGATGAGGTCTCCTTATGTGACAAACAGCAACCTTGTTAGAGCAGAAGGAAGAGAAACCTTCTGACCTTGCAGAAACTATTACTGCTTAATGGATGCAATATTTATTTTCCAGGCTACAATTTAAGTCTAGGAGCCCTGATATTGAGCTTTAGTTTGTAAGACAGTAGGTTCAATCTGGATATTA
Organism: Pseudopodoces humilis; assembly: GCF_049639895.1. Classification (NCBI taxonomy): domain Eukaryota; kingdom Metazoa; phylum Chordata; class Aves; order Passeriformes; family Paridae; genus Pseudopodoces; species Pseudopodoces humilis. The sequence goes on from NC_142203.1 coordinate 6,348,038, forward strand.
GACAAAATTCTTTACTGTGAATGTGGTGAAGCACTGGAACAGGCTACCCAGAGAATTATAACAATGTTTTCCAAGTAAACTGTTATTAATTGCTTTCACATGATTTCATAAATTAAGCACTTGTACATCAGAAGGGTGTCAATCTTCTGCAGGCCACTTTTTGTCTCTAGAGTAACTGTTACCATTATTCAGTAGAATAACTTTTTAACTTACACATGCCCTGGCATGAGTTCATTAGCTCTGCCATACTCAACAGGTAACACAAGGAAGGCAGCCCACTGACATAGAAAGTAGGTCAGGCTTGCAATGTCTAGTGATAAATCCATCAAAATGTCTAATTTACTTCCCAACCATTGAGTATCTTTGCTTGTTTAAGACATACCTTAGTTTAACAATTAACAACCACTAAGAAGTTAGGCATGTTACAAAAAACCAGAACCAGTTCTAAGTAAGGAATAGTAGAACAAAACCTGTCTGGCAGGGCCCTCTTCACAACATCTTTTGTTTTGCAAGTTTTTCTTGACAGTCACGAAATGAGTTGCCAAATCATCCAATGCATTTAGTTAGACATTTTAAACCATTCTCAACAAAAATCCCTTCAGATAATTCAAGAAGACAATTTATACTTTTTTACTGCATAACCATTATTTAAAATATGACTAACATAAATTTTATAAGAAAATTGTTACCTTTAAAAATAGCGCCAGGTACGCCTGAGCGAGTTCGAAGTTGTACTTCTTGTTCAGCATCATTCCAATCATTTTCAGAAAGCTCAGCATCACTTCCATTGAGCCACCCCCTTCAGGGGCCAAACCCCGCAGTTCTACCTCAATATTAGATGGCCCCAAGCTTTTCAGTAAGTCAAGTGGAACTTTATCTGTTAGAACATTGAGGGACACAGTATCAGTAACATCTGCAAAACAGAATCTAACAGATCCTTCATAAGACAGGCTTATTCTAAAATTCTTAAGCAGTGACCATGAATTTCAAGTTGCTACTGCTTCCTTACTTTTTTGTTTTCAACAAAATGTCTCCCTGTCTTTAATTTACTGGCCTACCACATACTAGAAGTACACATGCACTTTATTTGTAATTGGAAAATACAAGTAATATCTCTGTATTTGTTTCACTTTTTCCCCTCTTCTAAGTTAAACAAAATTTCTAATTAGTCACATAACATTGATTAATTAGTCACATTTATTAGTGATTTATTTTTTAGTCATAATTAGTCACATTTCATATCTCTTGGCAGAAAGAATCTACATACTTGAGATTTTGAACCATTAACTGTGAATATACTCTGAAAGACAGAGCACTACTTTTACTAGGCATCTTTACTCTAGTTTACATTAAGCAAAACTAGAGATTTTCTGATGCATCCAAAAAAATTATTACTTTTGTTAAGTGCTTGTCTTATGCTGAAGGGTGATAGGGGAAAATCTTTTCCATAGCAGAAATACATGTAATTTACAAACTTTCTTCCTCTTCATAATTGTTCCTTCTCAGGATTTCTACCATCCTACCTGATCACCTATGAGGATTCTATCCATTTGCTTTAAAAATGGAAGTAGCAAAAATGTTTGGTTGCAAATGCAACTTTTTCATTTTTAAAATGTATCTGATTAGTATTTCTTTTACTAAGAAGTTGCTATGAAGACCAACTTCATGGTAGCTAATAGTATTACACATTGATTAATATTCCTCAGGTGGTATAAATTGATATTTGATTCTTACAAAAATCATTAGTTTTTAGTTTTAAATATAACTGATTTTAAAAGTATTAAACAGATGCATTAAGTACAATTTTTTTATGAAATTAAACAAACAAAGCATAGAACATGCTACGAAGTTGATATACATACAACATGGGAAAGGCTGCAGCTCAGTCTATCTGACCTGAGGTATGAAACCCCGTTTCCATCCCAACAGTAAACCAGGATGGTTTCCAGCAGGATTCTTTTTATTTGCACAGTCCAGCCACCTTTAGAAGAGATGATTGCAATCCAGCTAACAAAGAGCCATGCTCCCCATCGGCAGCTTGCCCAGCCAGGATGACCAGGCTCCCTGGATCATGGATGGCTGTGGCACACACCCTGGAGCACACCTGCCTTACAGCACACGTGGCCTGAGGCAGGTCCATGTGTCCTCTACCACCATGCATCAGAGTGCACTTGTTCCCTAGTAGAGCCTCTGCAAAGTGTTCAAACACTGACCTTTTTTGAGTGGCTCTGAGGCACTTTCATAGAGCACTGTCAATCAAAATACTGAAAACAAGGCATAAGAACACACCCTGTTTGTGACAGGTAAGAAAGTTCTGCACACAAAACGTTTTAAGTGCACTTGAGTAAGCTGGTGATCTCAAGAGAGTTTAAGCAGAAGAATTCACAACAGAACTGCTTTATGGGCAAGCTACTTTCCCTTCACATTTCCAAGTCAGCTGTATTAGCAAACATTTAAAAAATCTGAGTTTCAGTAATTCTGTAACATCACAAGATAAACATGATAAACAGCTGGTACATTTCACAGGTTGTTTAAGTGACTGAATTTCAAAACAAACTGAACGTTCAAAGAAATCCAAATCTTATTTTTATATCATTTATTTCTTCTTAAGCTTTAAATTATAGGGCAATGAATTAACACTAAGTTTGCTGAATGTCTGGGGAAGCAGCCCTTGAAAGGAGAATTTGCTACGCACATTATGCTTTCCATGTTTCAGCGAATCACCAATCACTGTTCCTTACCAAGTCAATCCCTTCCTTCTTTCCTTCCCTTCCCTAGAAATGATACATAGCATCTTTTCTGAGTGATATCATCACAGTTTTCAAAAAAAGTTAATGATCTTGGGAACACAACCTTCTTTCTTCAGAAGTGTTTTTGCCAGAATTGGGTTCCATGCTGCAGACAAGCTGCAGTACCAATGGATTTTTGATCTAGTCTGGCTGTGCATTAATTTTCTTTGCCTTTTATACTGTACTACACATATCCTTTTTCTCACATCTGTTGCAATTCTGACATTAGAAATCACACATATATCAAAATAAAAGCAGCATCAACACTTTTAGTGAAATATTTTGTTAACTTACATTCGTTGCTGCTCAGGGCTTCTTCAAGATGAATGTAGAAATCAGATTTCTGCGCCAGTACCCCAAGATTTACCACCTTTGACTAGACCACAAAAGCACAGCAGCATGTCCATGAATATGCAAACATTTTTACAACTCAATTACATTATTCTTCTACTAAGCGAATAAGACTTTGAGAAATAAAGCAATAATGTAGTGAGTTAAAACTGGTACTTTGAAGTCTAGTGATTTAACCCAACACTAAAAAGCATTTGAGAGTTCTTTTAAAATACACTACATAAACACAATTACATTGATTCTTTTTTTTACCTGTGTATCATTTTCCTCCTCTGGTGGAATGTAGCGGGGTATGAGACCAGGAAGTGTTGGGATGAAGAAAGGTGCCGTCTTTGGAACTTTTGGTGGCTCTCTTGGTTTGTTTTTTTTCTGTTAATTAGATATTTGAATTAAAGTCATTATCATCATTATGATCACAGTAAGAGCATTTTGTTTGTCAAGAGTTTAATTTTATAAATACTGTGAAAACTCTAAATACTAATTGAAAAGTAAATAGACAAATAAAATCTTTTACCACTAATTATGAAGCTACTATTCAGCAGAAAAACAGCCCCTCTCCCAAATCCCAGGAAATGTGAAAAGCACCACATAGACTTCTACTGCAACATCTTGAAAAATACCTGGAAGCAGGATCAAGTTTCATGAATAGGTAATGCATTTCAAAGAAACAGGGTAAATATTATGGATGTTTGCTATTTTTTGCTGTTTCAGTACCTTGATAATATCAAGATTGAGGAGATTTTTCCACCTTGATTCCGGTAACAAGGAAAGGGTCACCAGCTGCTCTCCCAGTTGCTCAGGTGAGACATATTCTATCATTTCATCACATGCCTCTTCATCTCCTGACACATCCATATCTTGCAGAAACAGATATCTTTTATGAACATTCATACTCTATATTCATTTTTTAAAAAATCAAGCCCAACACTTTTATTTATTTTGCAATTTTTAATTATAACAAATAACAAATTCATGATAGCTATAGACATAGATGCCAACATAACACGGAGCTGAAAAGCTATAGAAACAATCTGTATTAGCCTTATGAAATATTAAACAATTTTAAAAGATTGTAGCTAAGATGAAGAATTTAATAACCAAAATTTTAAAGACTGATAAGATTTGTCTACTTTGACTGAAGTTACATAAAAGCAGTTTACAGACTTACTAAGAAAAATGAAATTTTGACACCAGTCTATTGTTTTAACTATATAAATAAATACACAGTAATTTTAGTTCTGAGTTATAAAGCTGTGAAATCCTTGCATTTAAATCCTTGCACCATATTCACTACCTAATCACAACCCCTTCATAGGTATGACTGAAATGGCATGTAAAAGTGAAAAAGTCTCAACAATAAAGCACAACATCCCACAAGAAAAGTTATATTGTCAGTCAATTGTTATAGTGATTTTCCCTTTATTTCCTGTGTGGTCTCGAGAAAACATCTACTTTCCTTTCTTTTTGTAAAATACTACTTGGCTAAAACAATTAATCTAATAGTCAAGCCTGAAACAACAAAGGAACATAACCCATTAAGAGCCCTTAGCATCTAAACAGGAACTTTACATTTGCTGAAGACACAAAGTATGTTAAAGCTTCAAGCCAGGATCAGGACAAAAACATTAAAAGTTCTGGGATGAATTCCAGTCTCCCGAATTTAAGTATGTGAAGCAAGTATGTGCTTGCTAAAGCAGCCATCATCATGAGGTATGTTCTAGTGGCCAATAGCTAGGTGTGCTTCTCCTCCAGATGGAGATGTAAGTGCAGGCACTCCAAACTTGGGCAGACAAGATCTCCATCTAGAGGACTTCTGAAGCACCATCACTTCTATTAATTTACCAAATATTCCACCTAGGCCTTTCTTTCACTGGGCACAGGCACATTCCAGATCAGCTACCCAATTCTCTTGCCAACAAGACAATCACAATGAATCTATGGCATACGAGCAGAGGGACAAACTGCAAGGGAAAAATAAAATACATTTCCATTTGAGGATTACCTTGCATGGGGCAGGTGCTGGGGAGTGTCACCAAAGATGGTTCATAATCTGCAGGAAGGGGCCGTAATGACACAAGTGAATACAAAGAACGGTTTGACCTGAAAAAATAAGACAGGCATTTTAAAAGCCATCTCCAGATGAATGGGAAAAAGTACTTCAGATATAATTTATACCACAGTCTAATACTGCTGCAGCATGGCAATTCAACAGGCTCTATTCAAGATTAGCTCTCCTCATCTACCAGATAAACAGGAAACAAAGTATGGCAATAGACTTACCTGAACATCTGAATTTTAAATGTTATGTTCAAAGTATTATTGCCAAGAACATAGTAGTAGTAATAATAATAACAATAATAACAATAATAACAACAACAATAATGATAGTAATAGCAGGCTGCAGGACCTCAATGTTCTTCTTGAAGTGAGGGGCCCAGAACTAAACACAGAATTTGAAGTGTGACCTCACCAGTGCCCAGGACAGGGTCAATAACTGCCCTAGTCCTGATGGCCAAAAAAATTATTTACCTGTGCCACTGTTTCACCACCCTCACAATCAAGCATTTCTTTCCAATGTGTAATCAAAACCTTCTTCAGTTTGAAGCCATTCCCCCTTTTCCTATCATTCCAGGCCTTTGTCCAAGGGCTCTCTCCAGCTCTCCTGGAGCCCCTTTGGGCACTGGAAGGGGCTCTAAGGTCTCACCAGAGCCTTCTCCAGGCTGAGCACATTATGCACAACACATTATGCAAAGATAAATGATTCACCCTGCTTTCATAGGATTTTAGGGTAATAGTCTTAGCAAATTTTCTTCAGGTTTGAAACATGCACACAATATTGCTTCTTTTGTCAATATAAACTAAGACTGGTAAAAACATCTGTTGTTATTCACAAGGAAGCACTTTTACTTATCCACAGGAAGGCCTAACAACTGAACACTCCTCAGGCAAAACTACAGCCAACATATAAAACCTGAAATAATCTGTCAACTGAATGGGAAAAGCCATTTTAACAGTGTGTTACTTCAGTACTGGACCTGAACAGTTATTTGCTTTAAAGCTGTATCAGAAGGAAACCAAAATAAACCACATTTTACTTGTGTGCTCATTTGCCACTAATAAAGAGAAATAATCACATCTTTCATATACTGCTCAGAAGTCTCAGACAACACTGTACAGCAGGACAAGAAAAGCACTTCAGAAAGAAGCACTATTTGAACGAAGACATTTCAAAGCAGTAAGGGAAATGCAGTCTAGGAAAAACTTTACAAATGGCATAACAGGAATTCTTAAGAGTAAGAAACATTTTAAAAAAATATATAATTTAAACTATCTGAATAAGTAATTTAATTGTTGAAATTATGTGACTTACGAATCAGAGCAATGCATAACACCTGTCCTAATTACAACCAGAGAACACAAAACACTGTAGATGATACTTCACAGGGGAGTTCTATATTTGCAATAAAGGTGATTAGAACAACTCTGCCCCATCCTAAATTCTGTGTAGGAACAGCTTACATACTCACCACAAATAAATTCCAAGATCATCCACGTGTGCTGAAGCCAGGAAATCTCCTGTAGGGGACATAGTAAGGCTCACAGCTGCAGAGTCTACCAAAAAACAATCTATGAGACTGTGGAGGGAAAAAACAGAGAAATTATTAGCAAGATAAACTCTATCTGCACACATCTGAATTACAGCTGAATGCAAACAGGCTACTAGAGGTATGGACACAAACCAGGGTAGGAGAAGTATCCAAATGCATTATATAAACACAGAAAGTGTACAGCACTGTGCAACAAACCCCTTGTCCCTACAAAATGCCCTAAAATCAGATAAAGCTGGCACCTCCTCAGATATCCACACCCTGGAGAACATGTGATGAGCCATTCAACCCCTTATGCCTAACACAAACCTTTTATTAGCCATAAATTCCCTATTTCCAGTCAGGCCCAGTTGCTCAGACTGACAATTCCCTCTCAAGCATACTTCATATACACCTAGTTAATATTAGCACCTAATGTTTCTAAAATAAAGTATGAACTGTACAATGTGAAGTTTGATTATCTGCAAGAGTTTTGGCATTATCACATCTTCAGCCTGATAAACCATTTCTTGATAATTTTTTCATGACTGCAGAAAATTGAAAAAATACCATGTAAAAACAAACTTAAAATGTAACTATTATAGCATTATAATAACATACTACTATGCAACTACAATGAGACATTTAATTCCTGGATGATGCACTCTCTAGCAGACTTCCACTCAAGCCCAGGTTGACAGCATTACCTGTAACTTGCTGAAATACAAATTTCAGTTACTTCAAATTTATGTAAAAGTTGAGTTTGCTAATTAGCTCACCAAGAGAAACAAAAAGAACAAATGAAGAGTGTGAATACTTTGCTCTTGTTTACAGCTCTACAGCCCTGTTCACTAACCATAGAAAAAATACAGATGTAACACAGGAGTTTAAAGTGTAAAATCTTGTGGGCATGTATTTCCTCAGATACTGAGCACCCCTGTGATGGTTTGAGAGAACATGTCAAAACCAAAAGGCTTTTTTCCCTGAATGGAGTGTTTTACTCCCTATGCATGTTCTTAGATGCATGTTGCAAATCTCAGGTAAGAGAAAAATCATTCATCACTTCCAATATAAAATATATAAACACTAAACCCATAAATCCCAGACTTAGATACATTTTGCACACTGTGTACAATGGTGAGAAAAATTTACCCTGGATACTTTTTCTTAGCTTCAAATCCATCTTTGTATGACAATCCTTACCTATAACTGAGAAATTCTGTTTAATATGTCAACCACAAAGAACTCCAAATCAAATTTAACAAGAAATTAAGTTTTGCTACTTACTGAACTTAAATCATTATTAAAATTACAGGATTTGAGGAAGGAAGAATCAATCTACTACAGGAAATAAGACACTTGTAATTTTTACACAAAAAGCTAAATTAATCCTGCCTTGAGGCTGAAGGCATCTACCTTTATGCTTCCTGCCTGAGACAATGGAAGGAATAATGCTGAGCTCACATTTAGCAGGCCTCTTAGGCTGCAAGTGCTCCATGCAACCTATGAACAGCTCATACCCCTGATTCCTCAATTTGTCTGTGCAAGCTGCACAGTAGAAAGAAATATCTGCAAACTATATGCATAATGCCAGGGCTTCTGTTGGTAACTTTCTTTACACAAATTTTTTCCCAGTTCTAAAAAAGCATTAAACATTAAACATTAAAAAGACGCACTAGGAAGACCTGCATTACATTGCGTAAGGACGGTTAAGCACCACTCCCAAGTAAAAACAGATGTCCAGTCAATAGATGTCAGACCATTTACCAAAGTCTTGGCAATTTTTATAATGTTGGATTCTAGAAACAAGTTTTCCATCTTTTTATAAGAACAATATCAAAGCTGAGGCTTTAGAATACACATTTCATGAGATGTTTTACCTATTTATGTGCCACAGAGGTAAAACAAGCATCAGGCCTTTTATTAAACGCTGTTCCTCCTTTTCAATACACTCCTCTGCCTATAGTTATGGAAAAACCTTGCCTTTACATAATGGAAGAATAATTTAAACTAATTACATTTAAAACCAAGGTTTGTCATTTATCTGCCTAGATTTCATCTTGACCTGAATTTCAGAGGCAAGAGACAAAATATTTAATTTTTTTTACTGTAAAAGAGAACTACTATCAGACTGCTTTTGAAAACATTACAGATTCTTACTGCAATCTATTAACTTATTGAAGAAATGAAAAACAGAAGAAATGGATATTAATTCATGCTGGAACTTTTTGTAGACATATTACTTTGCAAGGGGAAGAGTGTTAGAAAGATGAAGACCAGAGGACTAATTTGGCCAGTATAAATGGGTTCCCATTTATACTAGAAAGAAGACAGTGTCCATCCTGTCCTGTTTTAGACTAGTGGTTCTCATCATGCAAGAACAGGCCAATTTTTTGTTGAGATGCAATGCACTTCTGGTACTAAAATGTGAACTTTTAAAGTGTACAAAAGTATTTACCAAACCGCATCAACAAAAATAATCAACCTAAATGAAACCTTTCAGTGCCAGGCACAACCACCAGAGCTGCACATTGCACAGCACCACCTTAAATTACAAAAAAAAATTTCTCTCTGATGTGCTGCTGAAAGAATGCACTGGCAGAACGCAAAGTTACTTCTCAGCTTGTTTTTTTCCTGGGCTCCTGAACTTCTTGTGTGTACTTGTCTACTTTTCAGCCAAACTTTATTCTGGGAGAAGACTACTCAGAGTGGAGCTCAAGAGAATGTTTTTGGCAGTTGCAATTACAAACAAATTAAAAATATAATTGATCTAAAGCCATACTGTGTTGTTAAAATGAATGTAAGTGAAAACAGGCTTCTCTTTACAAATCCAGCTAGAGTACTGCATCCAAATCTGGGGCCTCCAGCACAAGACACACATGAAGTTAGAACAGCTCCAGGAAAATGACTCAAGGTCTGGAACACATTTCCTATGAGGAAAATGAGAGAGCTGTGGTGTTCTTCACCCTGGAGAACAGAAGGCTCTGGAGGAGACAACCTTGTGGCCTTACTTAAAGGGAGCTTACAAGAAAGATTAAGAGAGACTTTTTAACAGGGTCTGTGGTGACAGGACAAGGGGCAGCAGCTTTGAACTAAAAGGCTATGGGTTTAGATTGGATACAGGGCAGATTTTTTTTATGATGAGGGTGGCAAGGCACTGGAACAGACTGCATAAACAAGTAGTACATGGCCCAGCCCTGGGTCATGGTGTTCAAGCCCAAGCTGGGGGTCTGAGTAACCTGACCTAGTGAGAAAAGTTCCTTTCCACATCAAGACAGCTGTACTAGATCTTTGCTTCCAACTCCAACCTCCTTTGTGATCTTACAAACACTTCAGCATATCACAGTGAAATTCACCTCAAGCAATCTTTTTCCCTTTAGATCATAGTGGTGCTTCCAGACAAGGAACAAATTCACACTCACTCACACTACATGGAAACTCCAGGTGTCATCAACAGATCTTCAGGACAGTGTTAATTTGTAGACCCAGAAGAAGACATGCATTGCTAGCACTGGACACAATTTAAATAGTGGGCAGAGTTGTTAAATCATGTGCAACTTTGAATATCATATCTGGTGACAGATAATCAAGCCAGAAGACTTTCTGCCATTTATGAGAAAGTTCTTCTGCTGTATGTTTTTAAACTGGCTTACCATCCAGAAGGAAGGTCCCAAGTCTTAATGGAACAATCCATTGATGAAGTTATCAGCCAACGACCATCAGGACTGAAAGTCTAAAACAAAATAGTCAATTTAAAGGCACAACCAATAAGCCAGTCCCCACAGGAGGCTGTGCCAAGATTAGACTGCTCCCTAAAACCCAGGTGAAATTGTATGGCCATAAACCAAAACTGCTAATACACTACTGAAAGTGAGGAAAGAACAAAACCAGAAGCTTTTTAAGAACAGGTATAAACATAAACCACAGGACATATCTCACTGTTTGTCAAAGCACTTCAGTCCTCACTTTTACGTTCATGGTGGAAACCTATTTCTAAGCATAAAGCTGAATAAATCAAGTAAATCCTATTTTAGTAGCATTTGTATATAAATTTGAAGCTAAAAACTATTTCAATGAACACTACAATGACCTATTACAGAATATGTAAATAAGGAATTATTAATGTGCTGCATAATCTCAGATATTTTTCCAGCTTGCTCATCTTTTCTATATACATGGCTGAGACTTCTGCACAATTTTGCTCCTTTTCATTACATTTTCATTATTCCCAGTGCTTTGTTTTGTTTGACCCCCAAATCAGCTTGTTGCAAATTTATAGGTAAATCGCAAAGCACATTAAAAAACAGATGGCAATTTATCACTTTACATCTCCAAACATGGCTGAAAGTGCTGTGGAGCTGAACTACAGCTTTACTGTTCACAGCTGAACATAACACCCAATGATTTAATACATGCAGAGAAATCTACCATCTGTGAAATCTGTTAGGTATCTGTGTATGTCACCTGTTACAGAAAATGAGTGAACAATTACCATGTCATTAATTCGTCCATGGTGTCCTGAGAATCTCCTGACAATCTTCCTGGTTTCTATATCCAAAGCACTAATAGTGAAGTCATCAAAGGCAATTCCCAAAATACCACTGCCAAGAAACATCAACACACATGATAGGGAATACTCAAGTGACAAAAAAATAAAAACATCCTAACATTGCTCCAATTATCTTTTATCCTAATAATAGCAAGAGTTACATTCCTTTAGTCTAATAAAATGTCTCATTATCCTCTGTCTATTAGTCAGTTGTATTTCAAAGCATTAGAAATACTAATTCTAATTAATTCTAATTAAGAATGCTGGCTATCATTCTAGATAAATATGTTCACCCAACAATATACATACGAAGTAACTTCAGTTTCTTACCTGTCTCTGTGAAGCAGAATTCCACTTGGAGAAGAAGAAAGTTCAGTGGAATAAACCAGATCTTTCATTTTGAATTTCCAAATTTTAATTAATCCTTCACTACCAGCTGTGATTACCAGCTGGTTCAATCCATCCACTGCTACCCCTCTAATTGCCCCTTCATGTGCTGCAAATCAAGAGAAAATAGAGTGCTGTTTCAGAATTTAAACTTAGCACAGAAATCAGCTGAATTCCAAACACTATTTTGTTTATCTTTGCCTGACTACAATGAATGATCAGCAAGCACATGACAATTTGAATGCCACTTGACAAGATGCTCCAGCATGCTAAGTTTTTTTTATCTCCACAGAAACCAAATTGATATCAAGTAAACACCTAGAATAAAAGTAAGAAGTGTAACTGAAGCTGAGTGTTAGCTCTTATTTCTGCTTTCCATTTGGGGAACTTTTTGTGGTTGTGAGATATGAGGGACTTCCTGAATCACTCAAGGAATGCCTCCAAGAGGACCTACCACTCCAGACAAAATTTACAGCTTCAGCTCAGGCAAAAAGTCTGGCAGTTATCCAAAGCTACTTCACACTGCAGTGTAAGACTTAGCTCCTCTGGTTTTGGATCAATTTTATTTCTTAATCTACACCTAGATTAATGTTTTTACCTAGAGCTGATGGCCAGTAAGCAAAATTAGAAAATTCATCCCACTATCAACCAATGATTTTGTAAAGACACCACTTCATGTTTGCTGAGCTAGAAGGCTTTTAGAAATCCAGTAAGTCTTAAGGGCTCATCAGGACTCTTTCCTTGTTTCTACAACAAAAAATACAGATCACGAGTGCCAAAAAACATGCATGAGAATACGTGATGTGAAATATACACGGATGAAACTTTAAAAGGAAATGTCAGAGCACTGTCACATTATGTCCTAAATTTGAAGCTGGGTAATTAAAAATAACACCATATGCAAAGCACTGGACTTGCTTAGGACTTCAGTTTTCCATTCACATGAAACAGTCTCTCATTTCTAAGCAGGGGGCAAAAAACAGATGGGAAAATTTATCTAAGAGATAGAACCCTATGAAACAAGAAGTTAAATACTGGAAATCTGACTATCTCAAAACCAGTGGAGGCCAGAGCACCTCACTTCAGTGCTAACCATTGTGCGAACTGACAATTTTGTGTTAAATAAAATCAAGGATATGCTAACATCAGAGCTGTTACAATTATCAAGGATCCTGTCCTTTAAGTCAAGTTTCTGACTGCAAGATAGGACAGTGCAACATAATTAGAAAAACTGAAATGCATCCCAAATTCAACTCAGAACCCATGTTAAAGATTCGTGATGACACAACAGCAGGTGACTGCTGCTCTGTTAAGTGTCCATATTTTGGAAGTTTAGGAGTTCTTACCTGTTTCCTCACCATAACGCCCTCTGTGAATGCCAGACTGCATGTTATACACATCTACCTGTCCAGTTGACATCCCAATTACAGCGAAGTTACCACATGATGTAATGTCAACTGCCTTTCAAGGGAATAAAAAAACCAAAAAACAACTAATCAACAAAACAAAGCACCTATGAAAACCATTTTTTAAGTGTCCATTAATGACCATTGTTAGAAGGTACACAGCATATTGGGAATATGAAACACTAACATTTGTTTTGAGGAAACCTGCACAGAGCAAACAACTTATATCTGAAGAAAGGAGAGGGAGAAGCTCTTAAAATGAGCAAAGAGTCAGCATGTAATAAAAATGGCGATGCATGGTTATGAAAGATAACGAAATCCTAGCTTGGTGACATCCATCAAAAGCCATAGGTAATAATAGCACTGTAAATTAAATAATAAAGATACCCACAAATTCAGTCCTTAATTACATTTAGAGTGTAAGCATGGCAATTGCACACCTCTTTCAATGCCCACACCACCAATACCCTCCCAAATTACGGTGAGATCACAGAGAGTTTAAATAGGAAGAAACAATGGTGTAGATGACTTTGGAAAGATAGAGTCCAAAGAATCTAGTAGTCAGAAGAAAACTTTTGGGCTGTAAATTGGGTATATACAATTTAATTTATCTAACACCTAACTACTAAGCATATTGTCAAAAACCATTGTAAGACACAGGAGTTGCATGAAGCCCTAGCAAATGAGGTGTACCACAGTAATTCCTCCTTTAAAAACCTGGTAAACCTCAGCAAGCATTTGTATCTCCATTGCTGCGTGTTTGACACAGTGTCATTGTGTCCAGCTCTTTAGTAAAGGATTTTTGAGGTAGTATCAATTCTTGCCATTTGGAAATACTCTTCCTTGTATTGCCAAAAACAAGCCCAGAGTCTTCAGCAATCTGCACTCTCAGAGTAAGTTAATTATCACAGGCCTACAGACAACTCTACATTGCTGTGACAGACTAAAGGTAAACACCAACCACCTCTCTCAGCCAGAAAGTTAGTGCACTTAACTTGAATATTTAGGGAAAAAGAAAAAATTTTCATAAGACCATAAGCATGACAAACCAGCTCACTGGACACACTGAGCTGGCAGAAAGCACTCTGCAAGCAACTAAAATAAATCTACACCATGCTTTTTCCTTCTAAGCCTTATTTCTATACCAACAGGAATAAAAATAGCACACAGTGTGAATCTGAAGAAATCTTGCCCTAAATAAACTTACTGTTGCATATATGTCAACAGGTTTGTGTTTGCTAAATTCTTCTGGCCTCAGTTTGTGAGCTCCCATGGAGGTTTTCTGATAGTTCCAGGTTGTACATGTTATATACCCTTGATGGCAGGCAACAATACCATCCCAGTCACTCTGATGTGCCACTTCTGCAAGGTAACAGAGTCTTCTTAGAAACAGTAATCCTAAAGTCAACTTAAGCTCTCCTGATATTTTACAGTACCTTGAGACAGAACAGTTCATATTTACTGTTCTTGTTGCACACTCAAAAGGCTACCACTCAAAAAAAACTGCTGGGCAAACAGTTGTTCATAATGTAACTAAAATAATAACAACAAAACCTCAAGCATTGTTTTAAACAATACACTTTGTGTCTTTGCATATTTTAGCTTCTGCAGTTTGAAATGCATATTTCAATGTAAATGTTTTAAACTGGTTTAAATGGTTCAGACTGCTCTGTCTGTACACATTTCCACCTGAGTGTCTTTAACTTTTTCTTCAGCTGTTCAAGCATCAGAAGCCATCAGATAAAGTTAGGTTTAAGAGCTATTCTGGTTCATACAGCAAAATACTTCTTTTGCATTTCCAGGAAAATTGTTTACCAAAAGCTCAGCACCAAAACTTTGTAGTCAAATATGATATATGGGGATCTAAATAATGAGCGAGTTTGATTTTTTTTTTCTGGAAATTTAAAAAAAATGAGAGCTTGAAACTGGGTGTTTCTAGAATTTCAAAGACTAAAGATACAAAATGGTTCACTTAACCAAAAAAAGAGAAAGAAAAAACAACTCTAGAATGTACTTAAATGAATGGATGTTTTATGTCTTCAAACACCAGCAGCTCTAGCAGTAATTTTAAAATTAATTCATTTTAAATATAAATTTTAAAAATATACACATATGCTTGCAACTAGTATGTACAGACAGTCTGCATCGTGGATTACACAAAACTGTAAATCCGATCTTTTAACGCAGGAAACAATAAATCATCCTCAGAAGAGAAAATAGTTACATTTTTGACAAAACAGATTTCAAGTCTGAAGAGGAGGCCATTAATTTAAAGAAGTACATTTTGATGAAGCAAAAATAACTGTAATTCTGCTAAAAGAAGTTAGAGTCATTATTTTCTTACTGAATGACAAATGAACACATACTTGAATTTCAGCTTTAAAAAGTGACTCAAATAAGTGTACTGAGGACTCAAAATCAACTATAACTAAGATTTCCTCAGCTGACAAAGATCTTCAACCTCCAACTAGCTGCTGGTTCTCCAGCCTGGAATAATATGTACATCTGCAGATTCTGGCTCCTGTGCAGGAGATTTTCAAGCCAAGAGCTAGATAAGGATGTTTTAATATAAAATCCTCTTTTTGAAATATTGGAACAGTTTACCAACTCAAATGAAATTTTAAACTGTCACTCAGAAGCTCATGAAAGGCCACAGAATAATCTAGACATAGCATGTGCTTCCAAAACAATAGTGTTCTGAGGGTTCAAAAATGAAAGGAACACATGAAGATGAAGTATTCATATTTAGTCTGTAACCTATGTCAAAGACCACTTACCTGAAGCAAAGGCTGTAATCGGTGGAAGTGCCATCGTATCCAGCTTAAGGCCTTTCTTTTTTGATTTCTTTTTATTAATTGAACCTTAAAAATAGACATTAAAAGTCTCAGTCTCATTGCCAGAACTGAAAATAATGGTTTAAAAAGGACCATTAACAAAGTGCAAAGCTCCTTTTAAATTTAGGAACGTTTGGCTTAAATAAACACATCACTGTTGTATAGGTTTGTAGAGATAAGAACATTAATGGAGTGTCTGTCAAAATTCATGCAATGCTGAGCAAAACACCAGACTGTGAATTCAAGCTGTGAATTCACTACTCAATCTACTTGTTCCAAGACCTTGTGCTGAAATTCTGAGGCAGATTCACAGCTAAAAACATGGTCCTATAGACATGACTATATAAAGCAATAAATAGCACCCAGCCCTTTCAATAACCAAAGAATCTTGAATTTCAGATTTATGCCCAAATTAATTTTCATGCATCTTTTCAAACAGGTCCAAGTACATATATAACAACATAGACAGATACGTAAAACTAAGGCTTATTTCAGTCTTTCTGATCCTCACTCTCCCAAATGGTTCCTTAACCATGGCATGACATGCAAGATGTGTTTAAGCCAAACTCTACATCAAAGGAACACAAGCCAAGAAATATGAAGTGGCCAATAGTCAATTGAACAGAATGGAAATAGGGTAAAAGTTGCAGTTACATATGCTGAAATGTCAGCCACTGCTTTACACATTTTTAATATAAAAATCATGCACAGTGTTTCCCACAGAGAAGTAACATACCCTGCCAGGACCAGAAATCACTTTTTTAATCTGAGAGTACCATCACTGCAGCAAGGACTGAGTTTTCAGAGTAACTGAGGTGATCAGCTTTTACAGAACAACTGAAGTGAAAATAAGGCCTGTCAAAGGTTTACATAAATACTTTTTGGGACTTCTTTTCACCTATGTTTGTACTTTGACTGAAATACTTACCACGTCCTAGGCTTTTATTGAACTTTTCATGCACTGTTGAAAAAGATTGCAATGTTCCATCTTGACCTAAGAAAGCATTAGCACAGAACAGTGAAGGGCAAAAATCAACTTTACTCATAAGCTATTTCAGTAAGAAAAGCAAAAGTAATAAGCAACTTCAAACACTATAATCAGGTTCAATCACTAAAAATTCTGGTCCAAGAATAAATACAGATAGACTCTGAGTAGCTCATCTAATGGAGCCTACCCCATTTTCTATGGCCTACATCCATTCCCACAACTCTGCCCCACACATGATCAGAATGACCCCTCTTCACAGACATCTTTTCCATGTTCAATTCTTCTGACTCTGTAATGTCTGATTTATAACATAGTGTACTGTAGTATTAATCAAATTTTATGAAGTTAATTATGAATTTCCGTAGAAGAGGAGATGCCTTTTCTAAGGAAACTAGTAGCCCATGAAAGGCAACCCTAATTCATATCTGATGCACAAAGTTCTAGCACTGTTTCAGAAAGGAGTGTAGAGAGTTAGTCTCCCCTCTACATTGCAGATACGTCGGGTATCAAAGGTTAAGACCCTTTCCATTGTAAAGGTTGCCTCTGTGGCCTCTCCACTGCAAAAGCAAATGTGAAGATTTATTAAGCAACACTTGACTGATATTGTGGTTTGTCTGGTGTGGTCTGAAATACCGACAAGAACTCATTACATGAATGCAAGTCGTTAGCTGGATGACCAGCAAGACATTTTAGTACAGGGAGTATAATGTTTTCAAAAGTAGCCCATATAGACAATTACTTAAGAGTAATTAAGAGACTAGGCAGTGAGTCTCTATCACCCCATCGCCTAAGTGGTCTGGGGTAAAACATGCTCTAATCTAGCACTTCCCTCTCCTAAGGGGCATTTTAGATATGCTAGCTCCTAAGGAAGGATCGTCACTTTATGCGTTTTTACACTTTTAGATTAATATATCAGTAAAAAGCAACCTTGAAAATATGTATTACAAATACAAGTAAGCTGTAATAAATTACAAAGACAGTGCAAGCCACAAAGCTTGATCAAGCTACTGGAAAAAGTAGTTACTAACTGCATTATGCTACTTATTTTTCTCCTGCCACAACCACATTTCACAAGTTGTTAAAGATTTCACTCTGACCAGCTAACACTTGCTCAGAAGATAACAAAACTATTTTCATTAATCAAATATATAAATACAGATAATAGCAGCTCCTTTGATATTCTTCTTTCAAGTACTCTTCAGCTGACATTCTAGGGAAACACACATTTCCCACTAGAGTAGGAAAACTCCAGTGAAACATTTTGTTACAGTAATAAATTACACCATTTATGTTAACTACCTACTATGTTTCATAAATATATTATACAACATTTGAAATATAATCTAGCATATTAATAAAATAAAGACACTTGGCTCTGGCATGTTTTCTTTATCACAGCAAGAAATCAGACTGAAAAAGAATGGAGATTCTTACCTGCACTAAGAATTTGCTCTCCATTTTGCCCATGATATCTGATTTTTGTTGGCGGCGCACTGTGTCCCATTCGGCTTCTCAATACTCGACCTATACCACCAGGTCCATCAAAAATCCAAACCTGCACCCCAAAACAAGCAGAAAAACCAGGCTGATAAACATTTTCCCAATAATTGCACCTCTTGTCAGTGGAACATGTTTATCTGGGAGCTGGTGCAGCCCACTTCACACACTGACTTTCATCCTTAACGCTAAAACTTCGGAAGTTTCCATCACATCACCTGATTTATTTCCTGCTTCTCATTCTGCCCCTCCACCAAAGCCTAATGGCATCAGAGGACATGTAGCACAAGAGATTTTATCAACAGCAACTGCTTATGATCCAAAACATTATCAAAATGGATCAAGATTTAAAAGAATACTGGGATATAAAGTGTGGTTTCTGGAAAAGTGGATCCAAATCTTTGATCTTCAAGGGTACAACAAAGCAGTAAATGAAGCAAAGACAACACAGCAGTAAACCTTTAAACTACAGTCCTCTACAGTCCAACTGAGACAAGCAACTTGAATTTTGTTGTATTGGTTTCAGAGAGCAGCAGTGATTGGAACTCACCCGTAGAGCATTATCAGCACCATTAGTAATAAGAAGTGGCTCCCCAGGGACAAATGTCATGCCAGCTATTGCTGTGGAATGGGCATCTTGCATCTGACACATCAGTTTCTTCTCTTCTAGATCCCACAAAGCAATGTGTCCAACTGGGCTACCAGCTGCCATTACTGGGTGTCCATCTGCTCAAAAAAAAAATTCAAAAGGTTTGCTTATTGACATT
The DNA here is from genome assembly GCF_049639895.1 of Pseudopodoces humilis. Taxonomy (NCBI): domain Eukaryota; kingdom Metazoa; phylum Chordata; class Aves; order Passeriformes; family Paridae; genus Pseudopodoces; species Pseudopodoces humilis. The sequence goes on from NC_142203.1 coordinate 6,367,193, forward strand.
TAATTCATCCCCACATCTTAAAACTGATGCTAGAAAAGTCTATAATCACAAGGAAAAATAAATCTCAAGCTGATGGTAGAAATAATTAGGTTTTTAACAGAAATATTGTACCATGTCAATCAGAAAAGAAACAAAACTCACTGATAAAAAAAATAGGACTTTCTCGTATCAGGTAACAATAAAATCTCTAAATCCAGCAATCAGAACTAGAGGTTTTGCTTGAAAATGCAATAGATATTGGCACAAAAAGGCTCTCCTTCTACTTCTCACAAGTCTTTTCACAATTTTCTCCAGTAGTATTCTTTCTCAACAGGGTGTGAACTCAATCTATACTCTGTTAAGATTTGCAAGATTATTCAAAGGAGAGATTAGATTCAGTATCAATAGCTCTGCAGGCAAGATCAACATTGAACTAACTAGCTTTAATAATTAGGGCATGTTTGTTAGACAAGAAAAAGCTGTGAATATAAGTTGAGATTCCCCCTTAACACCCATTCAGTATTCACCCAACTATTAACATTCCAACATTATCTGGGGGGGACAGACACTGCTGAGAATAAGTTTGGACACTAAAGCAAGAGGTACTGAATGCAACACTTCTGACAATTGTGTATTGAGTTAGCTCTTGGCACACTGTAAACAAACTTTTCAAGTATGCTGTATGTCACTTCCTATGCACTATGAACACAAGAAAATGCTATAAAACAGCTAGCATGATGAAAATGCATGATCTCCCTTACTTATTGCTTCCTCTCTTTGATTTACTTCAGCCTTCAAAAACTAAAACTCTCAGCACAAATTTGATTCTGAAATGTTTTATCACAAACTATTTTCTTCTGTTCCACTTAGTTATGTTAGTGCTTTCATACATATTTCTACTAAAAAATACTAGGACTTACCTGTACGAAAAGATATTGCTGTGATGGGACCCCAGTCCTGTTGAAACTTCATCAGAGTTTCATCAAACTTAATATTATGTACTATGATATGACCAGATACAAGGCCAACAGCAACAACATCCACTGCTGGAGCCTGCAAGAAAAAAATCTGTTTCCAGAAGCTGGAACTCCTTTGAAAAGCAGATCACTTTAAGTGTCCAGTAGCTTTGGAAGACCATTATACACCGTGCCACACTACCCCACATATTTATGAGTTTTATCCTGCACAACTGCTGACTATTTTCACAGCTGTCATCAATGCTACGAAGAAGTTTTAACTTACTTTTATATCTAAAAAAAAAAAAGTAGCAAATACCATTACAAAATATTTTACTGAATCAACAAAATCCATATTTTATCAAACTCTGAAGCAAAACAAAACTGGCAAAAAAGCTACCAGTGTAATGGAGATTCATGATACTCATGCATCTTGAAAACTGTGAATTCATGACATCATTCAGTGAAGACTATAGATGTGATGAACACAAAACAGGTAAGATGCTAAATGCAAGAGAACTAGGAATAGAGGAAGAGCAGATAATAAACTTTCAGTCATGAGAGGGTTACTACAATGACCTGAGAGAATACACACCACCTTTACTGCTGACATTTTAAACAACAATATTTTGTCTGCTGTTCTTGACCAGTTACATATGAAAATAAAAATATAAAAATACTAACTTGTTCTAGAGTTGTGACTGCTAAACCCCATCCTGGAAACGAGTACAAGAGTTTGCTGTAAAACAAATATAAAAACCCATAAATTAATCAACCCTTGGGGATTTTCCATGCCACAATGGATGTTTTATACGTACTTACACAGAAAAGTATATCAGCTTTCTGTTCTTACAGATCAGAAAAAAGGAAAAAAAAAAAGCCTGTGATACTAAGAAGTAAGGTTAAAAATTAAACTTACAACTAAATTTTATTGAAAAAGCTAGTGTTGTGCTTTAATACCACAACGACGACATGACTACATGCCATGAATATATGAAATAAAAGAAACACCAGTTATATCATGGAAAACTGAGTTAGGAGAACACAACACTGATTTATGCAAGCTGACTTAACATGTATTTGCAGTATGAACATTAGCACGCAGTGAAGCTCACTGTACCTGTAACTTTCATGACTGAGAAAAGCAGCTGCTCGTGGCAGGAATGAAATACTGACATGGTGGATGATGATCTTCTGGGACATGCTCAGAGACAACTGCATGTCCACACACCTCTCATCTGAGTCTAAGGCTCAAGTGCTAGTAATTACCTCCACTCTACCTGCCAGCACTTCCTTGAACCCACAATAACCAAAAAAGTTTGGAAGATGGGAAGCAGGAGGCCTGAACATGCTTCTACTATTATTTCAATAGCTTTCTGGGAAAGCTTTGTGATTCCGAGAAATTTAAAAAAAAAAAAAAATAATTCCTGAACAACCCCTGACATTTTGTAAGGAGAGTAAACAACACGCAACCTGAAAGGCATCAGCATTCAGGGAGCAGCAGCATTCTTTATTCCTGGAGATATACCAACTGAAAACCTGTGCCAATACTCGGAAAAATATTCCAAACTTAACAGTATCATTTGCTGCCTATCAAACTACTTGTAACATGAAGTGTAGCCAAAATACCAAGAATCTTACTTGGATCTTATATTCCATAGCTGCAAGGTTCCTTGTTCGCTCCCGAGGAGAATTTTATTCAGATAGGTGCTGGGATGCAGAAGTGCAGAAACTGCAAAAGTGGCTTTGTCAAAATCTATTCGAAGATACTCTTCTGCAAAAACAGTAAGAAACAGTGTTAGTGTGGCTATCCCTACAACTCTGCAGGCTGGTCAAATGAAAAAGCAGGATAGATCTTTAACTTTTCAAATCCTGTTTCTTACATTAAAGGATTAGCTAACATGTAACAGAAGAGGATAAACTGCTTTACATTGTAACATCTGTTGGCTCTAAGGTTTATTTTGTTCTCTGTAAGTCTACACTTCAACAATACTGGCAATACCACAGCGATTTGTATCTGAGGGATTCCTGCTCCTGCCTGAGCAAAACACCTCATCTGATTAGCATTCCTTTTGCTTGTTATAGCAACTCCAAATCTCCAAAGCCTGGTTAGAGACACTTCTGACAACCAGCCCGCAGAGAATAACCCCATGTCACGCAAATGAATGCTTTCTAAAGAAAAATGTTTGGCCCACTGAAGCACAATTTCACAAAGCACTTGACAACAGCATGAGAAGATGCTGACACAAACAAGAAGATTATTTATTATAATTTAGTCATACCCAGTCTGATAAATATCAAGGAATTACAGGAATTCAGAAATAATGCCAAAGCTGCTCTATCACAGCCTTTACAAGAAAATGAAACACTAAAATGTAATTTTCATATAACCATTTTCTCTTTTACATCTACACAGAAGCTTACTGGGTCTCAGCACATGGTACAGTATCCATTCATGAAACATTACTGCAGGATTAGAATTATTAAGATACTAGAATAGATTTTCCTTTTCAAGAACAAACTGCTTCTGAACATGTGCATTTGGGAAAAAGCCCTTCTCAAATTACTGGCTGTCAAACAGTGTTACCCTATAAAGCAGCAACAAAAATTAAATCTCTCACCTTCTGACTGTATATTCCAAACAATAAGAACATTATCAACATCCACAGAGATGACATGATCACCAAAAGGCTGTAGAAGGTGTATCCTTGCCTTGTGGCCTTCATAGGTATGAACCACCTATAATTTCAAAGTAGAAATGCTTTCAGTAAGCTGTTAAGGCAGAATATCATGTTAACATAATACTTAAGTGAAGCTAATGGATGTCAGCAGCAAATTCAATAAAAATTCATGGAAAGGCCACACAACTTGAAGTGCAAGACAAATAATTGTATCTGATATTTAAAACTGTTTGCAAAAAATATGCTACCTAATTATTTTTAATTTTTTACTTTCAATTAATTCAGCTTATGTGAATTGATGATTTTAAAAAATCTTTAAACAGATACTTAATTATTGTAATTAATATGCAAAACACAGTTCAGCATTATGGAATTTGCTCTCACATTCCCCCAGTTTAAGCTTTTTACTCCTTATTCTACAATTTGTTTCCCTAAAACTGAAGGTACCAACCAGCTACGGAAATAGATACTTGTAGAAAATTGACAGCCTTGATACCACAAACACTACACAACTGTTTTGTACCGCTGAGTAAGAAGTAAGTTAATAGAAACCTCTTTGTTCCTGGCAAAAGCTTGGAGAACATTGTCATATGAAGCAAATATTAACATGCGATCTGCTGCCAAACATGTGATGTCTTGTGGCAAAGTATTACCTGTTGATCAAACAAAAGAAAAGTTAAACAAGTTTCAGGCTCCTAGCAAGAGAGAAAGCTTGACAGCATATTTCTTCGGCATGGTGACCCACAAAGAAAGGCCTCTGGTCAAACATGTTGAATTTTACAGAAATGCGCACATTTCAAAATAACACAAATATTACTACAAAACATTATGCCAGTACCAACATCATAAGTAACATAAGATTGGTAGATCACCAGGTTGTTCTTTTGAAAAACACGTAATAATAAATTAGTGAACTAAGTAAAGTACATGTTAGCTTTGTGGGGACTGGAACCATAGATGATAAATCAAAGTCTCAGCATTAGCAATGCTTACTAGGTTATTATTCTGCAGGCCTGGGAGTAGGAGACCCACTCCTGCACCTATGTCCTGATCACACTGAGAATTTAATGCTCTAAGAATACATTTCATTCCCTACCTCATGACTGGTTCAGAAAGAGTATATATAATGTCAGGGTATTTACTTTACTAGCCCAAAAGGTAAAAGAGTCAAAGTTCTAGACCATACTGAGAAACTGCTAGTGTGGTCTCAAATGGGAAAACAGGAAAAAAAATACTATAGGGAATAATACTCTCAATTCATGGAAATATAAAAATGTAAATTACAGCACTTTACTCTTCTGCAGAGAAACACCAAGTGCAAATTCACGGTGGGAGTGAACCTATGTATGATACAAACTAGCATGGTCACACAGCAGCCTTTCCCACAAAGGTGCTTTGTACTGTGAATTATTAGCAGGCACAAAGAAAACTGCAGCCTCTGCTGTACTGCAGCACAGCTTCAAAAGAAGGGACTGAAATAAGAAATAGAAGAAGGTTTCGGTCTATGAGGTTTCATTTGTCTGAATACATCTTCCTACAGCACCTCTGAAGTGACTCAAACTTACAACCAGGTTACAGATACCTGGTATTCCACAGGAGCTGTATGCAAGGCTGCTTAGGCTAAGTTTTAGGCAGACCCAAATTAAAAAGTTCAGAGCACCAACCATGTAACATCAGCAAACCAACAGCATCATAAAAGAGAGGCACAGCATTCATTTTTTTCAATCACAATTTTGTATGTAAACTCTCAATTTCTCAAAAAGCTTAGATGATTACACGTGTAAGATGATGTAGCCCAGTGCAGAACAGAATATGCAATGTTTTTATGATTTTGCAAGATGAAAACAAAGTTAATGTGTTTACAGCTTTAAAAATACATAGCTGATAATCTAAATCCAGTCCTGGTTTACTTATTCTCAAGCTTACAGACGCTCTCTTAGTAAAATATATTTTATATATGACTCCTCTGTAAAATTTTTCTGGTACACAGAAGTATAGCCTCGACTTTTCAAGATAGAGTGCATCCCTCTGAATTATCTAAGTGCCAAGTGAAAGGGACCTTTGGAAATCAACTGGTTCAACATCCCACCAGCTCTTCACAAAGTTTATCATCAGTACCAGACTGGGTTAGCTGCATCTGAGTCTTGAACACTTCTGGGGAAGCAGTTTTGCTCAAGCTCTATACCATACCACAGTCACCTCTTAGGACCATTTTTCCTACCCTCCACTGTGACCCTCTCAAGCTGCAATCTGTGAGTGCTGCCCCTAGCTGCTTTGTCTACCTCTACCACCATCAGCACAAATCTGGTCCCACCATCCAAGTGCCCTTCAGGAACAGGCTGCCTCTGGGCCACCCTGTATCTTGCCCTTCTTAGCACTAAGCAGATCTAGTTACTCCAATGTCTCTTTTCCTACTGCTTGCTGTAGGCCCCAACACTCTCTGGCTCTTCAGCATGCCTCCTGCAGGAGAAAAGGAAGCTGTGGAAGGGACAGAACCACACTAATAGGGTGCTGCAGCCCAGACATGGACACCTCAGCAGTGTGAGGTGCAGGAGAAGAACAGCTTTGCCTGATCTGCTGAATGCATTCCTAATGAGGCTCAATACACAGCCTGCCTTACTCAGTTACCATGGTTCTGGTCCACGTTCAGCCTGGCACCAGCACAGCCCCAGCTTCTTTCCAGGAGGATGCCATGAAGCCAGTCAGTTCCCAGCTTGCTCTGTCCCAGGTACAGCAGGGTTCTGCACTTATCCTCGCTGAATTTGGCAAGGATCCTGTTGGCCCAGGCTTCATGTTTTGCAGCAGCTGCCTGGACTAAAACTCTGCCACTCTGGGTGTCAGCTATTCCTCCTAAAACAGCATCCTCTGCAAGCTTATCCCAGGAGTGCGCGCTGCCTCGTCACCCAGTCTGCTGGTGAAGAACATGGGCCCTGCTGCTGACACCCAGAGTGTTTTGGTTTGCCACCAAAGACCAAGTGAATGTCAAGACATCAATTCATATCCTTTGTATCCACCAGTACAACCAATGCCGAACACTCCCTGAAGGCATCTGCATCTATTTTCTTCATGTAATTATTTTCCTCCTATAACAGTCCTCTAATAATCACAAAAACAGCAACCAAACAGGGATCTGAAATTAATTCAATAAATTAATAATTAAGCTTTATTCACTGTGCAGCCCTTATGGCTTAGAGGTGTTTTTGGAAGAACAAGATGGTAAGAACAGAAGGTTGAAAATGTCTCTAAGAAAACTAAATTCAGTTTCAACAGCAGTCTTATTTTCAAATTGCTATTTTAGATTTCTGGAACTCCTTTTAATATATTTCAGTGTAAATATTAGTAAGTACAATTTACTTTCTTGTTTTTGAGTTGAAAATGAAGTGCAGATGTAAGACCTGTTTAAAAAAAATCCCCAACAAAATAAGAGGAATGGACAATTTGTGAATACTTACTCACAGCAACAATACCAAGCTTCTTCACCTGCAATGACAATGTTAAAACGGCATTTTTACTGATAGGTTGCATTGAATTCAATATAAACAGAAATTAAAAATTCTAGGAATTAACCTAGATCAGACAATAAATTTGATACCTCACAAACCAGAAAAATCATTCATCCTAGTTTAGAACGCTGTCTACTGAAAAACACACAGACAACAGGTCAAAAGGAATGGGTCAATGCATTTCCCAAAAGACAAACTACTCACCAACAGTAAGTTGTGCTTCCTGATTTTACCCTAATGCACAGGAAACTAAGGACATATTAAGACACCCTGAGGAACCTGGATACCTTAGTTTCCACTTGATCTCTGTTTCTACCTTATTTTCACTACAACCACACTGTATTCTAGTTTTATCTCTGTTCACAGAGAATTTGGTTTAGTTGCAAAGATCTAGGCATCTCTGCCCGGTGCCGATCACTGCTCTCCTTCAAAGGCTGTGAAGAAGGCTGGTGGGAGTGAACGCTAAAAGGCGCCACAGAAGATCACAGAGGATCCCTGATGTCTGCGCTCGGGTGTTCACCGTAGTCAGCTCAGTTCTGTGTACTGTTTCTTATACAGTGAAAATGCTTTGACTGAGCCCAGGGAAGTCAAGGAGTCTCTCTCTTTTGAGGCATTCCAAACCCACGCTGACTCGTTCCTTTGTAACCTGCTCTAGGTGACCCGGCCTTAGCAGGGGGGGTGGTCTGGGTGATCTCCCTCCCGACCTGAGGGGGTTTATGATTACACACAGCAAAAAACGAGTCCGTATCACAGGCTTTTATCTTGCTGAACTCAACTATGGTCATCCGTTTTCACACAAGAGTTTTAACAGGATCTGACCGCCCCCCGCCCCTAAAACGTCACCCTCAAACGCTAAACCAGAGCGGGTGAGCTTTGGTTTATCTTGTAGCGAAGGCAAAGCTTCAGCACCCGGGCGCTCCCGAAGGATGAGCCGTGTGACATCGGCTAATGCTGCTCACAAGGCTGAATAAGCCCATTCCCGGCCTCTTTAGCCGGCGGCCTCCCTTTTTCCCTCCCTCCCTCCCTCCCTCTGTCACCGCGGCTGCGGAGGCGCCGCAGCCCCGCACACGCTCCCGCATCATGACGGCGAGGGCGGGAGGAGGAAGGGAGGAAAAGGCGGATGTCCCCGCACGGCCCCGGCCTCCCCACGGCGGGCCGGAGCGGGAAGGAGCCCAGGACAAAGGAGCGGGAACCGGGACGCCGCGTACTCACATTGTAGGTGTGGACGCTGCTCCCGACGGCGACGGCCAGGTAGAATTGGCGGTGGCGGCCGTGGTAGCGCAGGACGTGCGGGACGTGCCCGCTGAAGCGGCCGAGCACCCGGAACGCGGCGAAGAGCCCCGCGCCCTCCCGCGCCATGGCTCCGCACGTGTCCCCGCGCCCGGCCGCGTCCGCCCGCCCTCCCGCCGGAAGCGCCCGCCCGCTTCCGCCGCCGCGCCCCGCCCCGCCGTGCGCCGCCGAAAGCGGCCCCCGCCCCGCCGCACACGCTCCTCCGGCCCCGTTCCGCCGCCCCACCGCCCCGCTCCGCCGGCCCCGCTCCGCCGCCGCCGCCCCGCGCACGGGCGCGGTGCCGCCCGGGCCCGCAGGGGAGCATCAGCCGCGAATCCTGCCGCAAACATTCCACGCAGCCGCGACTGCGCGGTTTTTTCCCTTTTATTCTTCGTTTCTGTATCCCCTTTTATTCCTTATTTCGTTATCCCCTTTGTCTTGGCAAAGCACTAGGTCCGGTTGCGGGTGGCCCCGCGCAGAGGCGGCAGAGGAGCGTGAGGTGAGCCCGCCTCCGATGGCGCATCCCGCGGGATGCCCACGTCGGGAGCCTCTGAACTTCCCGAGGTGTCTGTTTAGAGTCTTTTGTGGTGGTGGTAGTGTTGGTTTTGTATGTGGGCTTGTTGTTTGTTTGTTTGTTTGTTTTAAAATAAATTATGGATATTAAAAAAAATACCAACCCGCAGGATGACTCCGTTGCTATGACTGCACGGCGGACAGTGGAAGTGAAGTCCGGCGGAGGAGGCAAAATGAAAAGCCGCGCCACCCCTAGGCCATTTATGCCAAGTTGTTGTAACTTCTCCACACCGCCATCAGCTCCCGGGCTTTGCTCTTGTCGCACGGGGCCGGGCTTGACGTGCCGGCGGCGCTCCCGGTGCTGTCCCCGGGGCTGTCCCGCTGCGCTGTCTCAGTGCCCGCCTGTGAGGCGCAGAAGCCGGGGCAGTGGTGCTTCAGGACCGACAGGGTGACGCGCCACAGCTCCGGTCGCTCCCCGCATCCCCACGCCCGCTCCAGGAGGCATTCCAGCAGCCGGCCCGCTCGCTCCGCCCGCCTGGAGTCCTGCGACCAGACGGCCGGTCACGACCCTTAGCTCCGTTTCCCTTCAGCGCCTCCCCACGCATCCTTACAAAGAGGCTGCCCGTCCACCGCTTCTCCCCGCTTTCCCTTCTTTTCTTGCCTTCCCTTCTTCCTCATTTTCCTCCCCCTCCTCTCTTTTTCCCTCCTCCCCTCCTCCTCCTTTTCCTTTCTCCCTTTCTTGCTCCCCTCTTCCCTGTTTGTTTTTTTTTTAACGGGAATGCCGCCTAGCCGCAGGGAAGTAGGCGCACCGGGGCGAACCTCGGACTGCTGCTTGCCCGCCGGCTCGGAAGGCGCGTCCTCGCAGTTGTGAAAATCGAGTTGTAGCTCCTGGAGGGAAACAACAACAGGGAATGCTCATTAAAACCATGTCTCCCGGGGTCGCCTTCGCCGGCTGCCAGCCTGCCTCGGGCACCCCGTTATAGACATGCCTCCTGTCTCACCGCCCCGTCGGGGCCTCGGAGGGTACGGGCGGCTGCGGGAGTCGGCCGGCGGCCGCTGCTGGGCTGCGCTGGGCAGCTGCGGGCTGTGATGCCCGAGCCAGCGGCAGGGCTGCTTTCCGCGAAAAAAACACTGCCTGGTCTTTGCGCTAAGGGCCGGCTGAGCGTGTGAACCCTCGGCGTAGCTTCTAAACCACTTATCACCGTGACACCATCTTCAGCGCCGTTGAAGCATTATACAAGCGACTTTCAGTCCTACGGGTCTGCAAGGTGCTGGGAAGGGTCGGGTAGAGCTCTGGCAGCGGCCGCCCGGGCTCCTGCTCTCCGTCCCTGCCAGTCCCAGCTTCAGCGAAGTACTTTTTAGGAAGGTCGCCGGAGGAGAGCAGGGCATAAATTCAAGGTCCTGTTTCACAGGTACCGGTTTACTAAACCAGCCAAATCCCGGCTTGTTAACCGAGATTGTCAGAAAGTAGCTGCCGGTGGCCAAGGGTAAAAACGAGGAGGCAGTGCCGTCCCGATAGTTTCCCTCCGATGCCACCAGAGAAAGCACCAACCTCTTGTGTAAAGGTTATGTCTGCATCCAAAACGTTTAGTAGATCCTCTTGTATCTTGTCGTGGTCACAGAGGCTGAAATTGTAGGGGGACCCCCGCGGTAAGAAGGCGATCTGAAGAAAGATGATCAAGCTACAAAGGACTGTGTAAGAAAAAGCCAAAGGTTAATTATCCTGCATCGCTACGTGACCCGACAAGGCACAGAAGGCAGCTGAAGAGAGGGATGCCCGTGCTTCAGAAGCACTAGAGAAACTGGTTGGTTACCGTTGTGATTATCCATGGTGTCTTTACACGTTGTTTTTCCCCTCCCGGGCTTCAGATCGTTGCTGGCTTCATATATGTACCTGTACGCCTACGGAAATAAAGGTTTCCAATTCCATAACCGGGGCTCATTTGGACGTCTCTTTCACCTCTTTCCAGATTTGTAAATAATTATTACTCAGTCTTGAAGTTGTGTCACTGATGCGAAAATAAGACCGGGATAACGAATAATAATCAAAGGCATCATCCAAACCCCAAACAAAACAAAAGAAATCACAAAAGCTTAACAACAGACAATCTTGCTTGAAACAAGTGTGAGTAGCCCTCCCCACAAACACGTGGGGTGCAACTTCAGCGGGGACTGTTGCAGTGAAACCCGATTTTCTCTTGAAGGCGAGAAAAGATGCTTCGGGGCACCTGCAGAGAGTCTGCCCGGGGGTGGGCAGCGTGCACACCTTCCACACTGAGGTTGCAGGGGCATCTCCAGTGACACTTTTTAACATACTAGCGCGGCAGCGAGTGGAGCGTAGTGGTCGTTTCTCTATCCCCCTCTACAGTTGTGGGTTTGTTTTTTTTTTTTTTCTTTCGAAGGTGAACATTTTCTTCTAGAAACCCTTTCGCCGGGGGAGCCCCTGGGCTTGCTTTGGCTGCGGGGAGTGCAGTGGAGGAGCCCCTGCCCGGCCGTGGGACCCCGCAGCTGACAGGGCAGGAGGCACCGTGCACTGCGGGCTGGCATGCGGGGAACAGCGCGGGACAGGCTGCCCCGGGCACGGGGTAGCCGTACCAGGGGGATGTCGGGGGCTAGTCTGCTCTGGGCGCTGGCCACCAGGGCGCCCGGGATGCCGGGCTGAAAGGAGGCATGGTCCCGCTCCCTTCCTCACTCCCCGGAGCCTTTCTCCGGCCGGCACCGACGCCTCTGCCACGTTCGGCATCAGCTGTTCCCTGGTCCTGCTGAAGTGTTTCGGGGAAAGTGCCCGGGGAGCCTCTGCGGGAGCCCCGGCCGGGGGCGTGCTCGTTTTCGGGGAATGCTCCCTGCGGCATGAGTCATGAGGGAAACCCTGGAAGGATGCCGCGGGACAGCGCACCTCTCTGGCCCGCTGAGCTGAGGACCAGCCAGGGCAGCTTAGTCACCAGCGGGCGCCTGTCCGCTTGAGTGGGCTCCCGCCCTGCTCTCGTCTTGGATCTTTTCCTTTTCTCTGCTTCTCCTCGTCCTGCATCTCGCAGCCAGCCGGGGCCCCCGCCTCTTTGCCTTAATAGCTATTGCACTAAGGGAGATGCGTCTGCAAAGTGTCTGCAAAGCTGTAGCCGGGCTCGGGTAGCCCTCGACAACACTGGAGAGGGTGCTCACCTGTACTGCTCTCACAATGCTGCCAAACAAATTCCAGTTTCCTAAAGGATGTCTTGTTCTCATATTGTAGGAGGGGTTTTCTTAGCTTGCAAAGTCATGTGCTTATTCTTTGTCTAAAGATTTTTGTTTGAAGTTGCTAATGGGCTTCACGGAAGTTACTAAGTTGGTAAACTATCAATCTGTTAAATAGTTTTGTGTTTCTTTGCATAACTGGAGGTGCACCATAGCATAAAGGTCACCTTAGGTGAGTTTCATTGTACACCAGAGAACCAGCATCATAACCAGTGAAAAGCCTATTTGTGCCATGAATTCAGTGTAACACTAATCTAAGGTCCAGGAACGTGGTATTTTTTTACTTTTCACTGTTCATTTGTCTTTAATGAACAGGACATAAACCCCTGTGAATAGCTAAATAAAGGTGTTTATTTGCCTCTACCAAACAGGATATAGGAAACTTGTGTGTAGATAAAGGGAGCAATTATGTTTTAATGCAAAAGACAAGGGGTTGAAATTCTTTTCCACCACTGGTAGTATGCACAGGCTTTTATTTCTGAAGCTGTGTCTCCAAAGATAGAACAAAGTTGCAAAAGACACTGGCTATATACTCTGATTAGCAAATTAAAAAAATGTGATTTTTAAAGAGACCAGAAATACGCTTGGCTGTAAAAGACAATTTGGCATTGAAAACATGCTTGTAAATAAGTTCAAATGGAAGTCTATTAGGTAAAAGGGAATTAGCTTCTTCTTCAACCACTTTTTTTTAATGGAAAATTTATGTAAATAAATACTATCTCTCAAAAACTTTGCTAATCTCTTCATTTGCATGAAGCAGTAAACCTCCAAAATGTCGAATTATGATGAATATGTGTTCAAGTTTGTTTTCTAGTTTAAATTATTCCAAAAGAAAATATCAGTTACTGACATATGTACCAGAGAGGCAGGGGATAAAAGAGGATATTAGAAAAATCTGTTCATTTTTATAACCATAGCAATTCAAAATTTTTACTTGCTTCAGCCAAGGGTGCTGTGGCCTCGCTTTTGACAGCAGCTTTTGACTGGAGCAATTGGCCAAATATAAGGGACTTGGAAGTGGTTCCATCAAGAAAAATAATTTTTCTGATGGATCTTTATACTTACAATACACCTACTTTCCTCCTTAATCCCTGTTTCCTGGTTGAATTGAAGACCTCACATTTGTGGTGATGCTTGAGCAACAGGAAGATGGAATTGAGAAACAGCTGTTGCTATTTTGCTGCAGGTTGAGATGGTATCTGTGGGTAGGACTGCTTCCAGCACTCATCAGGAGAAGAAGAAAGAAAATATGAAGTCACTGACTTTGGTACACATTTCTAATCAATATTATTATATTTTTGGCATTATAATTTGTTATTTTGTCTTGTATTTGCTGAGCCACCTTTGACTCTTATATCTTGGTACATGTAGCTGGAAGGCAATATTTATGCTTTTCTTTTCTGTAGACATGAGTAATATATTCTTTCCTAAAATCTCTCACCATTACAGAAATGCCATTGTTCCATATTTACACTTAGGATGTATATTTATTATATTTATACTATTTATTAATTTATATTTATACTTAGGATATATAGGATTTGGAAAATTTTAAAATTCAGCAACCTACCACCTAATCAAAAATGCCCTGCCTTTTGCAGCTTCGGGGTGTGAATGCACCTCTCTCACAGTCCTCCCCACACTGGTAGCTTCTACCTGGGCACATAAAACCCCCTAAGTTTGAACATCCAAGCTGTCCAAGTCCCAGAACATCAACTGCTGACACACACTCACTCTCTTGTAAAAGCTTCATAACCACTTTTTTTTTTTAGTACTATTTGTTTCTAGCATTAATTTCCTGTCTCTTTAGGAAATTAAGCACCCATCCCGAAGTGAAGTTTCCGCACCAGGAGTCAGACTGATGGTCATCTTGCTCTGCCTGTGCTCTCTGGAGCCATCATGCTCTTAGCTGAGATCCTTTCCAACCAGGCTGACCAATCATGACAGTGGGAAGCTGTTATTCTACATGCAGATCTGTTGCTGGAAGGCATAAAATGCACATTACTAAGAGGCGTCACAGTGATTCATTGCCAGAAGAAGCCTTCAAACATTCATCACTCTTGTGGTTAATATTAGGGCCCTTGAGGGATTGCAGTCTGTGAGTTCAACAGACTTGTCTCTACTGTCCTACCTACTGCTGCTCCCTGTTCTCTTGTCATCTTAGTTTTAGTCTTTTACCCTTCTATTCTTATCCAGTCCCAATAGTTTTCCAAGTCCACGATTAAATGCCTTTTTTAAAACTTTTACCTTTCTTGGGTACAGAAGAGTCTACCTGCCTTCAAATTCTTCCCTTGCTTTTTCCCAGTCCTCATCTTTTGAAATCCCATAAGTTACTGAAAAAATATTAGTTGCATCTATTCTGGTTCACAAATCCTTAAGTATCAGAATTGTAACCATGTCATGGTTCCAGGTATTCTTGGCTCATCTGAGTTAAGGCTGTTCAGATATTTTAGTCTTGTGTGATCATAACTTATTAACATGTTTATCTTTGTTTGAATTGTGTCCTGCATTTCCTGAATTAATAGTAGGAATAACAATAGTGCTGCCATTATTTTTATCCTTTTTTTCAGTACTAGTCCAATATACCTCCAGCATTCTTCTCTCTCAAACTTAATATACTTACACTGAAACTTAATGTTCTATGATTTGAAATGTATTTAAGGTTAAATTGAAAGGAGCATATGTAAGTATTTTGATCATGTCCACTGTTTAAATCTGAATAAAAGGAAGCCATCACTTCAGACTTTAAACAACTCTCAACACACTGCTGAAGTATAATGAGCTTTGCATTAGAATTGAACATCCATTGACTTTCGTTGCAACTGGATATGACTGACTGTATACAAAACACTTTTCAAACCACTAAAGCAAGGTGAGGAAACTCAACACAATATTTTTTCCTTCATATCCTTTCTTTGAAGCCACCACATTCAGTATGGGAGGTCAAAAATTTTCCAGCTAGAAAACATGAGGAAAAACCCATTTCCTAAATTTGAAATATTTCACCAAATATGTGAGATTTGTCTCATGCAAGAGTTATTTCAGTAGAAATCCAGTGATACTATTGATGTGTTTTGTCAAGGGAGAAACCCTGAGGCACTTACTCAGCAAAGTGAATTAAAAACTCTGAATTCTTGAGAAAGTCAATCTCCATGTTATTGAAAGGAGTGAAACTGAAAGGACATCCTTACCTTGATCAAACATGGGATCCACAACTTCTGGAGAAGTGGAAGAATGATATGTATATTTACAACTGGAGCTGCCAATTGCTTAGTAACACTTACTTTCTGATAAGCAACTGATAATTTTTAAAAATCAACAAATAGTCTGTCCCTTCTCTGTTTCTTCTATGCACTTTGTTGCTTGCTTTGACTTTGAGCAATGATGACTTTACAAAATGCTTCTGAATGTTTCAGTTGCACACTGTTTAACAGGAATATAATTAGACTAATGCTGCTATGATTTTGACATTATCCGTTTAATGAAAGGGTAGTGAAAAGCAAAAGATTTTTTTTTCCTCTCACAGGTGCTAGTAAAGTAAGTACATTATTTAATTGTCATGTGGCTGTATGAATGGATTAGATCTAAATTAAATGTTACCAATACTGAGATATCATATTCACTAAGGAGAGCAACCTAACCTTAATATTACAAACAACTTGCTTGCCATTACTAATTGAAGCAGTGTTGATAAATTTGTGCCTTTGTGCTGTTTCAGTAAAAATTTGAAGTGAGTCTAGACAATACCAGAAGGTTTAGATAAAAATGGGATTAAGCTCTTGTATTTCAAGGGCTGCAGAAACGATCAGAATTAAGCTTCTTCAAAATCACCAGATCCATTTCACCTCATCCAACTACAATATGCTTTATAAGGGAACATGGCAGTTAGCTGTGTTTTCTCTCTCTCTACTCTCAAAAAAGAGTAATATGCCAGAAATCTTCTGTATGTAAATAATGCTGAATTATATTTTGCCAAGAAAGTCTGCCAAGTAGAGTAAGACATAGATGTACTTCAGCCCCAGGGAAAGCAAATGGGAATTCCTGGTAACTGGAATAAAGAGGATGTCCAATTCTCACTGTACTGATTTAAAGTATATTCACTCAGAGCTGCAATTCTCAATGCTGCTGCTCAGGTGTTGCATATCCCAGCAATAGTCACTCCCTACAGGAAGCCCTTTACCCAGATGTCTTTTTTAATAGCATACCAAATAATTATAGTATCAAAAAATGTCTTGGCTTGGAAGAGACCTTAAAGATCATCTGGTTTCAAACTCCCTGTCAGGGACACCCTTCCCCAGACCAGGATGCTCCAATCCCCATTCAGTCTGGCCTTGAACACTTCTAGGGATGGTGCATCCACAAACTTCTCTGGGCAACCTGTGCCAGGGCCTCACCACCCTCACAGTAAAGAATTTCTTCCTAATATCTGATCTAAACCTACCTTCCTTCACTTTGAATCCATTCCCCCTTGTCCTGTCACTCTATGCTCTTGGAAAAGTCCCTCTCCATCCTTCCTGTGGAGTCCCTTCAGGGACTGGAAAGCCACAATGAGGTCATCTCAAAGCTATCTCTTCTCCAGGCTGAACAATCCTCATTTTCTCAGCCTTTCCTCATAGGAGAGGAGCTCCCTCCCTCTCATCACCTTGGTGTCCCTCCTCTGCACTCTCTCCAGCAGCTCCATGTCCTTCCTGTGCTGGGACCCCAGGGCTGGAGGCAGCCCTGCAGGTGGGGTCTCACCAGAGCGGGGCAGAGGGGCAGAATCCCCTCCCTCCCCTGCTGCCCACGGGGCTCTGGATGCAGCCCAGGACACACTTGGCTCTCTGGGCTGGGAGTGCCCATGGCTGGCTCATGTCCAGCTCTCACCCCCAGCACCCCCAAGTCCTTCTGGGCAGGGCTGCTCTGGATCTGTTCATGCCCAGCCTGGGCTGGCACCAGGGATTGCCCAGACCCAGGTGCAGCACCAGCACCTGGCCTTGTTAAACCTCATGAGATTTCTAGGTTCACTGCTTGAGTTCTTCTGGATGGCATCTTGTCCTTTAGGAGTGTAAGTTGCACTCTCAACTTGGTGTCATCTGCAAATTTACTGTATGCACTCAATCTTTTAATCTGTGTTGTTAGTGAAGATATGAAACTGCACCAATCCCAAAGAGGGACCCTAAAAGATCCATCTCATGGTCTTGGATATGCATCATTGCAAATGACCCATGGTCTCAAGACAAGGGGAAAGCTACAGGCTACAGGGAAGCTACAGCACATGGCAGCACCTTACACATCACTGCTCTGATCCACCCTAGTTGTCAGCCTGACAGTTGTCAGAATGTCTGCACTGAAAGCACTGCAGTTCACTCTGCAGTTACTGCATTCATGCTCTCCTTGCTTGCCAGCCCAACAGCAGAGACAGGCAGGCTGCCTGTCCTGCACATGGAGAGGACAGCAGCCTGTCCCACTTACTCTAGAGCCCAGACCAGCAATGCAAGGAGCTGCTGCCTCCCCTCCAAAAGCGGCAGCTCCTTTGGCATCACTTCTGGTGGGACTGGAGCCTGGGAATAGAGATTTTGCATCCTGCCAGAACTGCCCTCTGTCCTGCTGATAATTTTTCACTAGCTGACCTGATGTGTGCTTCATGATAAAACAATCCCAAAAGCCACTGGGGGTATCCCATTGAATAAGGTAACATTGTAGAATGACTGAGGCTAACAGAACTGGAATTCAGATAAAATGTGCATATGCATTTCACCTTATTCACATGTTATACTATGACTGTTCCGAGTTTCATTCCTTTCCAAGCCCTGGGCACACACCACATCCCTGTATAGGCCCTGCATGCAGGCCCTGAGCTACATCCTGTGCCCCAGCCTAGCTGCAGGCAGCCACCTGCTCTCTCATCCCTGCTACCCCTCCTGCTTGCTCTCTCCAGAAGTCTGCTTCCAATTAATCCACATGCTGCCCAGCTCTCTGTCCTTAACTTTCTTCTTGCACGCTCATTCTTAGCATATCCACTAGGAGCAGCCAGTCTGGCTGAAGGGCAGAAAGCAGGGAATGCTGTGTGTCTTTTGCACCCATTCCCAGCAGGAAGCACCAGTCCAGACCTGTTCTCTGTGATGAGGAAATGTGGTGTGTAATAGAGGCATCAACACAGAGTGTGAACCCAAGACAAATTTAATTTAGCAGATGATTGAGCTCAGGGAATGAAGAGCTTAGGTCTGTGCGTAGTCTTGACAGCTGCAAGGTGGACGTGTCCGAAGTTCAAAGTGAAGTAAATGGGGTGGAGAGGAAAATGAGACTTTGGATTTAGACCTGTGCTCAAGCAGTGCTAGGGAGAATGTTCTCCACTATGGAGGCAGAAACTTATCCCTGGGGACCCACATGAAGCACACGACAGGAGCCACGTGCCAGTGTGGTGCTGACTGTCTGCACACAGCAGGACAGGTGGCCACATAAAAAAACCCACCAGTGAGTAAACCTACATCTTCTGATGCCACAGCAAGACACACAAAAATTTAGCAGAAGAGGGGGAGAAAATTAAAATCATGGGGTTTTTTTATGTGTTCTTTTCCCTGGCACAGGAGATGTGGGATACCTTGGACAGTTAAGGTCATGACCTGCAGGGGATTAAAAGTCAAATTTTTGCTCAGCTACAGCTGCTCTGTGTCTACTCAAAGGCAGTGGAGACTTAGAGGAAACTGGGAGCCAGTCCTTGCTGCAAATGGAAGTGGAGTCTAGAAGGTTAAACTAAACTGGGAGACACTGTTCTCACAGCCTAGATGACCAGGTTCAAATGAGGCTGTGATTGGGAAATGCCTTCTTACTCATATCCCTTTAATATCTCCTGAGGAAAATTCTGGGCAGCTGGAGGTAACTAATTTTGGCATTTTGGCATTTTGGCATTATGACTCTTTGTATGTTGGAAGCTAATGTCTTAGCCATGCTTTTGAGGATTACTGCACAAAGAATTTAAAAGCCCTCTGGCACTGATTTTTAAGTAAAACCAGACATTTCAGTGACTTATGTATTGTTAATTATTTTTGGGTCTTGATTCACTGAGTGTTATGTGATGTGAAAGAAATAAAAGCTGTTGCCTTCAGCATTGTTTTAAGAAAGCCACACTCTAATTTTCTAATTGTGGCAAGAAGATAGAAAAGTAGCAGAGCCATGATTTGTGAAACAGAGACCCTGCTGCCTGAGACTCCACATTGAGCAACTTCTTTACATACGGTGTGCCAGTTTTCAGTGTATGCCACACAAGCATTCACACAAAATTAGCCTGATCAGGGATTGACTGAGAATAGGTCTTTTGCTTTTTCAGTTAAAAATACTATTATCATTTTTTGTTTGTTTGTTTGGTTTGTTTTTGATTTTTTTTGGTTTTGTTTTTTATTTGGGTTTTTGTTTGTTTTGGTTTTTTGTTTTTTTCTTTTTTCTTAAAAGAAACTGGTAAAAATGAAAAATAAAAGAAAAATAAATTTTAAAAAAACTGAAAGAAAGATCATAGAAACTTAAACTGAATTCATGACAATCCTGTTATATTCTTATATGCACACCTATAGCACTGAAAAAACTGGCAGAAATATTTGTGACAATGGTCTTTGGAAAGATTAATGTAAAGTTTAGCATCATGTTTTATAGGGTGAAATAACTGAAATTCATAAATGTAAATACAGCACATAAATTTAATAAAATTATTTAAAGGCAAGAGAAATTAGAAATGTTAACAAATATTGTCCAGAAAATAACATATTTTGCTGGGCAGAAAAGACTGCAGAGTATAAATATAAGTACACAATGATATATATAATTCTGAGAAAAAAACAAACAATTAGAAGATATAAGGGAATTTAGATGTAGCAGCCTTTTCAGATAAATACGTTTTTTAAAAGGTAAAAATTTCCTTGGAAAACAAACTATCATTACCTGTGAGAATGTTCTAATTTCTCAGTTTACAACTTTTTATCTTTGTACTGGAGCTGAACAGTATATAGAATCATCACAGAATTATAGAATGGCCAGGGTTAGAAGGGACCTTAAAGATCATTTTGCTACCCCCTTGCTGTGGGCAAGGGCGTATTTCACTAGATGAGGTTACTCAGAGCTCCATCTAATTCCTGTCTAGATGAAAATATTTAGTTCATTGTCAAGAAATGTTTAAAGCAGATTTTTTGCATATTGAAATTTGATACTTGTCATTTATATAATAAGACACCTGAATGGTAAGTGTTGTTTCTCTTAGGAGAGAAAACACAGGTGGCACTAATGAATTACTCCTTTTGTGAAGTTTTGGTTAGTTCCAAGAAATGTATGTGCAATATCTTTTCCCTGAGGCTATAAAAAGGTGGTGTGGAATGAAGGAAAGAAATGCTTGTGCCAGTGTTCTTACCTCATGATGGGGGTCAGAGTATAAGCCTAGTTTTCATTTATTTCAGAACTTCCTTTTTGTCTCTTGAATCTCAGAGAAGGGTGCTCAAGCAGCCTTCCTGCTGGTTTTGCACTAAAAACCAGCTCAGTGGTAGAAATTACTATATATTATTTGAAATTTCATAGACCTATAGAATCCTTTTGGTTGAAGAAGACCATTAATAACATTGAATCCAACCATAACAATATTTAGTTTACCACTATACCTTGTCCCTAAGTGCCACATCTACTTAAATACCTCCAGGGATGGTGATTTTTCCACCTCCCTGAGTAGCCTGTTCCAACACCTGGTGATCCTTTCCATGAAGCTTTCCCTCATCTCCAATTAAAACCTCTCCTGGTGTAACTTGATGTCGAGATGAAATACAAGGGATGGGACCACCATGCTATTTAAGATGATTTATTGCTCAAGTAAGCCAGACAAGAGATCAGGCTCAAAGGTGTGAGATTTGGAGAGGGCCAACAAGTCAGCCATAGCTCAGAGAAGTCACAGGTTTCTTCCTCACACAGCAATATAGAACATTTTGGTCCAATAGTCAGTTAACACAAAACTTGTTTCTGTTTAATAACCTATCCCCTTTGCTTAATTCTGCTGCACTGCATCTGTCTTTCAGCCAATAAACTGATAGGTCATGTACACACACATCTGTAAATCAAACCTTTCAGTGTCAGTAGAGTTTCCATTTTTCTGTTTCCCACAACTTGAGATAATTTCTTCTCATACTGTCACTTGTTATCTGGGAAAAGAGTCTGACCCCCATCTGTATACAAGTTTGTCACCCCCAGGCTTATCCCTGTCAAGCCCATTTTTCTCCCTTTCCCCCCTCAAATCTCATTTAAAGCTGTTGCAATGAATCTGTCTAACGGCAGCAGTCCTTATTCCACTTTGAGACCAGTGTACCCCTTCTGCTGCCAGCAGGTCTGGTGCCATGTCAACCAACCCATGGTGAAAACCCCTGAAATTGTGCTTGTGGCACCAGTCATGGACCCATGTGTTGATCTGCTGGGTCTTCATGACTCTTTCCTCATAATTTCCTCTAAGTGGAAAGATAGAGGGGAATAGTGCTTACACTCCTGATACCTGAACCAGTCATCCCAAAGCCCTGAAATCTCTCTTGATTGCCCTTGGACTTCTTATTTTAACTTTGTCACTGCCTGCACAGAAAATCAGTAGTGGGTAATAATCCAAGAGCTGTGCCTGGTTACAATGGTTAAAAATCTCCATTGGCCTCTTGAAAGAACTCTCTAGGAGGTTATACCCTTCTGACAGGGCCAGTATTTTTTTTGGTTTTGGCAAATGTTTTGTTAAATCTGATAAAACTTAACAAGACCACTTTAAGTGTATGCAGATCATGTTTCCACACTGAAACAGTAATTAACACTAATTAACAGTAAGTAGATAAATACACTATTTTTTGTCTATAACTGACCACAAGAATGTTATAGATAAACTGGGTAGGATGAAAAAATATTTTCCAAATATTTTTCTTTACTTAGATTTTAGAATAGTTAACAGATAGTAAAATGCCTCAACCTTCTCATGGCTTTTAACTTTGAAGAAAAAAATATGTGCCTGAGAAACCACTGGCCTGAATGCAGCTATTTGGGGCAGAAACCACACAGAGAAAACTTTCATTCTCCCATTTTTGCATTGGGACAGACATACAAATATATCATGCCTGACACTAGAAATAAACAAGAAGTTTAAAAAGTCAGGACATTGCCTTTTACCACTTTCCAGATATGGTTGCTTTTATGAGAAATAAGATTATGAGTATCACAACTCTTGCATTGGAACAAGACATCTCACCCTTGGGTTTGGGAGGTCCATGACACAATGTTCCTTCAAGCAGTTTTTCAAAGTAATTGAGAGAAGAGTTGAAACCTCCTGCATCTGAGGGTTATATTCTGCATCCTGTGCGTTGGGTTAACATTTCTGAAGAAGGCTTGTATTTTCTTTATTATAAGGATCAAATCTAATCAAGAATTAATCTACTTTAGTGAAGAGGACTTAATTACATTTTTTACAGATAACTCCGGATAAAGTTTTCAGGATGTTTTACTTTATAGTTGCACAGAAGGAGAACATATTCACAGTACCATACATAAAGAAATCACATGGTATTTTACAGCCCAGCCAGTGAATCACTCAGCAAATGTGTTCAGCTCCACTTGCTAACACCATACAACAGGTAAGTCAGTATAGAGGATTGCAAAAGAATAGAATAGAATAGAATAGAATAGAATAGAATAGAATAGAATAGAATAGAATAGAATAGAATAGAATAGAATAGAATAGAATAGAATAGAATAGAATAGAATAGAATAGAATAGAATAACCAGCCCCTAATGAGTCTGGGTTCTGATACTCAGATTATAGATATTCCAAAACTTATTGTGCAGAAATTGGAGAAAAAAACCCTCCAAAGCAAGCCATTTGAACCCCGTTGTTTTTTAGGAGTGGGAACTAATGGCTTCTAAAATAACTGAAATTGCAAAAGAGCTCACATTGCCTCTCCTAAAGAGGAAGGTACCCACTAATTTCTTCAAAAAGGTGTTTTCAACCTAAGGAACATATACAATTAATTGAAAAGGTTGTGAATGTTACTATTTTCCTTTTAATCTATAATTCTATGTGAATTTGCCATACCTTTCCAATTTTGCAAGAGCATGTCCTATACATGGGCTAAAGCTATGGATATTTAGTACAGTCTCTCCTAAGTAAAGACTGAAAGAATGACATGGCTGGTAAATGCCCTGTTCCAATCCTAATAATAGGTATTACATTTTAGAAAGTGTCAGAATAAAACCAATTTCTTATCCAGTGGAAATCAACTGAAATAGTAGCATAAGGAAATCTATACAAGCTGCTCCCACCCCCTCATAACGAATTTCTTGTTTTCTGGGCTAAACATGTTAATTTTTTAGCTATGTTTGAGTAATCATTTGAGAACTATGTTGTCATACGTAGCATATGTGTATGGACATGTACCTGTGTACGTACTTCATGTACTACATGAAGAAGGAATGTCTCAGATAGTTTTGCTGCAGGGTAGTTTGGAAAGTAGAACAAGAGGGAATGATAACATGATGGGTGTCCTTGACAGGTTAACCTGCCTAGAAGTAATGTTGGATGGATGAAACCTTCCATAAATGGCTGGAAGAAGCTTCAAATTTGTAGGTCCTGGTCCTCATGGGAGACTTGAACTGTCATAACATCTTCTGGAAGACACTTGCATGTGTCTTCCTAATGTATACATATGCAACACTTCATTCATTGTTCCAGAAAAGATAGTTCTCTGTTATTTAACCACAGGCAAACTTCTCTACCACAATTTTAGCCAGAAACAGAAATGTCATCCAAGCTCAAGCCACATATTCTATTCTATTCTATTCTATTCTATTCTATTCTATTCTATTCTATTCTATTCTATTCTATTCTATTCTATTCTATTCTATTCTATTCTATTCTATTCTATTCTATTCTATTCTATTCTATTCTATTCTATTCTATTCTATTCTCTAATTCTACTCTTTTCTAACCTCCCAATATTTGATGTAGTACCAGAGGAGGACAAAGAGAAACGATAGTCTACCCCAGAAGCCTCTGAGGTCATTATTGATGACATGTTAAGAAAAGATGAGCAACAAAATGAAAATCACAGACTTAATAGCACAGATATTCCAATAAACATCATATTATGTAGTTCCCCAAGGGGACACCAGCTCACCAGTGGAGAATCCTGTTTTCTGGTTGGGGATGAACATGTTTGTGGGGAGCAGAGAAACTCTGTGGAGAGGCCAAGGACCAAAGCCATATTTAACACAGCATCAACATGAGTTACTTGTAAGTCTCTGATTAAACCAATGTGATCTTCATCACAAAAAAAAATATAAAATAAAATTAAAAAAAAAATCACCCCCAGAAATATATTAGATAGTTGACTCTTAATATTCTCCCTCTGTAAATATTTATCGTACTTGAAGAGTGATTTTCAGGGAAATTCCTTGAGATTGCTGGGGACTGCTATCCCATCCTGAGAAAGTCTTTCATTCATTACTGAACCCTAGTAGAGAATAAAAGATTTACCAAGAAAAAAGACTTCTGTCAAATAAGATTTTAATGTAGGAGCTGAGATAGAAGCTGTTTGGCTTGGAAAAGCCAATGGTGAGTAAAGACAGTACTGTGTTGTCTTCCCTCTTTTGATGGTGATAGTTACAAAGAGAAGTCTGCCTTGGTCTCTCTGAATCATAACTAAGGTCAAGTATAAAGGAATAAGATTATTTTAAAAAATTAAATCATGGTGGGTAAGGTTCTGATTAAATGACATCTGGCAGGGATTATGACAGGCAAATAGAGCTATTTAAAAATATATTTGCAGTTAGTGAATAAAGGGAGGAAACAGCTGATACTTCAGAAGGCAATATAAACAATGGCAATACTTTTTTGTTCATAAAAATCATATAGCTAGAACAGCTGTCAAGAGATAATAATTTATACCCTTTCTCAAGGCATAATCATATGTATGTACACTATTTCTGACAGAGGGCCTGTCAGCACATGATCATAGATCACACCCAGCTATGAAAATAACATGACTATTCTAGACAAGTTTCTGAAGTGCATCTTTTCAAACAATGTTTTCCCATGTCTGTGCTATTCCATTTCTTAACTTCATTTATCAATGTCTTTCCTACCTGAAAGGGAACACAGCACTTTGCACTTTGCAAGAGATGCTATCTTCCTTCAGAGTACTTGTATTTGAATTGAACAACCAAAATTTGTTCAAACTACTTTCAAAGGTCAGACTTCTCATCATTCATAGTCAACATTTCTTTTCCAAGAGAAGCTAGACTTGACTTTGCAGCTGAGACGTTATGAGTCTTGTTGAAAATGACATTGTAAGTTACAAGTCATAATTTTCTTTTTCTTTTTTCTTAAATTGGTGAATCATGCTCAGTTTTAATAGCATTTTTTGCCTTAATCCTGGTAACAGAAATGTTACTAGACGTTTAATTTACAGGATTTTAAAAAGAGGGGTATTAGTCACTTTCCCCCAGTGCCAAGGATGCTAGAGGAGAGCTGTTACAATTTCTTAGAAAAAATAAATGAATTTTGGTGATTTTGCAAATTTCATCAACATTTTTCTCTTTGTTTTAGAAATGATCCACATCTTAGCCATCTGAATTTCGGTTTATTTTTTGTTTTGCTCTGAAGCAGGAAGTCCAGGAGAAGGGCAACAGAGCTGGAGAAGGGGCTGGAGCACAAGTCTGATGAGGAGAGGCTGAGGGAGATGGGGGTGTTTATCCTGGAGTAAAGGAGGCTCAGGGGGACCTTATTTCCCTCAGACAACTGAGATGAGTCATAGCCAGGTGGGTATTGCCCTCTACTCCCAGGGAACAAGAAATAGGACAAGAGGAAATGGCCTCAAGTTGCACCAGGGGAAGTTTAGATTGGATATTAGGAAAAATGTCTTCCCTGAAAGAGTTGTCAAGCACTGGAACAGGCTGCCCAAGGAGGTGCTAGAATCACCATCCATGGGCTTGTTCAAAAAGCTTGTAGATGTGGTACTCAGAGGCACAGTGCAGTAGTGGACTTGACACTGCTAGGTTAATGGTTGTCTCAGTGGTCCTAGAGTTATTTTCCTAACTAAATTCTTTGATTTTCAAAACAGGTGTTTGTTATGGGTTTTTCACCTTTAAACTTAAAATAATTCCATCATTAAAATGGAAGTTTAAGAAGAATTAACCAGACATGTTTATAAATGTCCTCAAACAGCCTGAGCCTAAAAATGTTTAGTATAGCAAGGCCCAACAGTAGGAACGAAGTAGAATGTTCAAGACAAATTCTGTGTCAAGATGATGACGTTCTATGATGCTGACACTCCTTTTCTCAGTCATGATTATGCATTTGTAAATTATTGTACATAACATGCTTAGGCAGTGGATTGAATCTATATGGCCATATCTGAATTTCTTACTCCCAAGGGATGTCTTGCTTCTTACTTGGATTGACCCTTTTGTGTGTCCTTGTGCATGTTGCTGCTTTGAGAGTTGATTTGGTGGAGCAGGGAAATGCTCCATTTCATGGAGGAGCTTCTTGGGTTGCACACCCTTCTGAGCACAGGGCCTGTGAGGTTTTGTGCTTCCTGGTGGAACAGTCCTGGGATTCCTGGACATTTGGAGAAAGTGGGTGGCCTGGCCCTGACTCAGCAGAACCATGTATGTGCCAAACTGAGGAAGCCAGGGAGGGCAAATTCCGGTAATGAGATCTTCAGAGAAGCTCTGGAAGTGAAAGAACAGCAATCAGACACTCAGAAATAACCCCACTACATCCATCATGAGCTAAACTATGGTCTTGTCAAAAGACTCCCGACAAGCATCCCACATTTGATGAGTGTCAGCAAGGAGGCCAAGACTAAACTTAATCTCTGCTTTTGCTTAGCATAGGACTGAAGCAGACTTGGGAGAAATCGAGGCCTTAATGCTGCAATTATTCTATTATCTATATGTCTCAAGTAATTAATACTTTGGGAAAGAGTACTAGAAACAGGTCATGTAGAAAATGGATGCTACCTAGTCTTACTAACATAGATTCTGACATCAGTGGTTCAAGGATTTCCTTGGCTGGAGACAGCTGTCCATCCATCAGTGACATTCAGTGGTCTTCAGTGGATGTACCCAGCATGAGCTGGTCTATGCCTTCCCTGATTTCATTCAAATATTTTGTTTCCATGGCTCCTATGGTGATTTATGCCACAGCTTGACAAAGATTCTGTAGGAAAATGCTTCCATTGTCTGGTTTAAATCAGATGTCTAAGAGTTTCATGTGCCTTTTGCCCTAAGGAGCAGAGAATATTCATTCCCTAGTCACTCCTTTTCATGTCTATTGGAAATTTTATAGATCCCCATCCCCAATTATGCCTTGCTGGTAAAAGTCTTGCTAAGTCTTCTGTCACAGAAACTCTACCCTCTTTCCTTTTCAGATTTGCCTTTTTTGGCATATGAGAACCAGAACTGGACTTGCTTTTTATAATGAAATATATGTAGATCACAATTGTAGAATCATCTTTGTTTTCAGCTCTTTTCCAATTTGTGTAACTGTAGGAATAATATTGCAGCCACAACACCGAAGAAAATCTTTAGATTAAAACCACATGCTCTGTTGAAAGACATCCATAAATATTGCCTTCTTAATGGGTTACAGCATTTTATTTGCATTTTTTGGATGCTTTTGTGTATGGCTCTAACATGGCTCTTACATCTAACTTACATCTTAATGGCTCTAACATCTATGACCTGAACCTAGAAAATATGGGTAGAGCAGTTCCTTCACATAAAAATTCATATTATATTCATTCACATATTCTTCACACTGTGTTTAGTTTGTCACTATTGAATGCCATTTTAGCACTCTGTGACTTCATATCATGCAAATTTTAGAAGAAAACTTTCTGAAAAAGAAAAGTTTTTTCAGAAGTTGCTCTGAAAAAATGTCAATTATTTTATATGCTTTTTGAAAAAGTTGTCATCCCACTATTCCACTCTCTTCTAGGTCACATACAAGAGGGTCAACATTAATTCTTAATAGAACTTGCTGACAATGTCCTTTCAGGGTGAAACATCCCAACTTATTCCTACCATTTATTTCTCAATATTTAGCTGGTTGTTAGTCAACCTTACCCTCCCATGACAATTTAGTTTTTTTAAAGAGACTTCCACAGGAGACCTCGTAATTCTGTAATTTTGTAATTAATTTTGTAATTTTGTGATGTATGACTGACTCACACAACTGATTGCATCAGAGTAAACTAGCAATGCTGGTGATGCACAGACTCCTACAAAACCAGTGTTGTTTCTTCCTGAGTATGACTGTCTCTGCTAGCTGCAGATTTTTTTTATATTGCTGCTGTTGTACATCTACCCAGCACTGCAATCAGACTTAGTGGTAGTTAGATTTCTGGTCCACTCCTGGACACCGCTGAGACACCAGCCAGTCCTTCTCTGCCAGGGCATGTTTGACCAGAAGTTCCACACTGCTGCTGCCATCTCAGCTATTTCATGTCTTGTTCTTTCCAAGCTCAGCCTGAAGGTTTTTTGCTGATCAATCTCTTATTCAAAGCAGTTTTCTGAGAAAACCAAGATTTTATTCTCAGCCAACTCTTTTGACTTTTCATATGCCAAAAATGGAACAATGCAAAACATTACAGCTATAGGTATTTTACTAGAGCATTCCTTTACTTTTTTTTCTGCCTGTTAATTCCACAGCTTCCTTGGCATGGTGTCAGCTTCCAGGAGAAATGAAAATACACTAATTTTTTTCCTTTTATGTCTTTATACCTAAAGTTCTTCTCTTTGTGCTCCCTATAGTGGTTTTATATCTAATTTCATAAAAATTCATTGATATCTCTACATTTCATTTGTGCTTGACTTCTGTATTAAAAAAAATGCCTTGTCTAACAACCAGATAACCATCATTCTGCTGTGGAATCAATTTGCTTTTTGTATATGTGTGCATGTGTTGTCTTCAGAGTCCTCATTCACCTGCCATAAGCATTTACTTAGTTTAGTAAATAACATATGCATGATGCTTGCAAATTATAAATATTTTGACCTATTATTCCCAAGCTCCCTCTAACAAGTTTCTTTATTTTTATGTTGATCAGTGCACCCACACCCACCCCATTTAAGTAAAATATTAATTCACCATGGGTTTTCTTCTCCTTCTGTAAGAATACTGCTCTTGAGCATCTTCTGGCAAATTCTACATGTGTCTGTGGCTTATGGATTGTGCCAGATTTCTTGGAATTTCTACAGCTAATCCAACATTTTTTTTCTTATTGCCAGTTCTCAGACAAGTTGATTCAAGAGGTAACAACTTACAGTGTCTAAAATTTCAGTTCCCACGTCATAATCTAATGTGATATTTGCATTGTTAATCAGGTGGCATGGGAACAACTGGAGTATCCCATTGCTAGAGTATTTTCTCAAAAATATGAAACTCCATGAGAAGTAAATAGTTCTTTATGTGGCCTGATAAAGTTTGTCAGACTTTCTGCTTTACCTACAACCAAATCTGTTAGCTCTCTTTTCAGTGAATCAGTGTGTAGTTTTAGAACAGGATCTCAGAAACTCTGAGTAAGAAGTGGAGTCATCATGAGACCATTCAGATAGGTCTCAGACTGCTCAGAGCTGGCAGACTATGCAAATTCTTGGAGCAGTTAATCTTCACTGTGTTAAGCACACTAGAGAGAGGTATTTCATTTTGATAGTAGCAAATCCCAGTGGAGTAAAATCTTGTGTCTGAAGAGGAAAGAACTAACATTAGGACTGTAGTACTGCCCACTCAACTGTGACAGGGAGAGGAACATGTTAAGAAACAGCAGAGGCTGCTGATGAAAATGAAAAAAAAATGCTAAAACATGAAAAAACTTGTGTAAAGTAGAATCAAGCAGGCAAACAAATTTTTATGCTGGTTGAACCATCAGAAAAAATCCTTAAAAAACAAAGTATTCTTGAGCTTCAATAACACTCTGCTTAAAAGTGCTAAACTACTGAAGAACTACTTGGCACTCTAGTTGTTTTTTTTTTCAAATTTCAAGCACTTCAACACTTGGCATCTGCTGCCATTGAAATCAAATAGGAAGGAAATGAGTACTTATGAAAAGAGTACTTCTGAGATGAGTACTTCATGAGGAAGTACACAATACAAAGGGTATGACTGTGTACTGCTAAGCAGCTATGATTACACTGCTGCTTACATGGGTATTTGATTTGCAAGTCTCCAAGTTATCGGAGGTGAAAGCCAGGAGGCCAACCTCCTGCAAAGCTGTGGGACTCCATGCAGGCTTCTAGCAACCTTCTAGAAATAGCACTGCAATGACACTTCCTGGGATGACCACTAGAATGGGCATAATGCAAGGCTCAGACTGCTGTGGGGTTTTTTGACCAGGTAGCCAGAGAATAGCCACACTTGAGCAATGGGGAATGATGAGAGGGTCCCCCTCAAGCCTTGGATGGTTTATTTCCATTTATGTGAACAGATCATTCATTTTATTATGTATTGGTCTCCTTAATCTTTGACTTATTTTGCTAAAATCACAGAAGGCTGGAAAAGACCCTGAAGATCATCTGGTCCCAACCCCTCTGCTGTGGGCAGAGATACCTTCCACTAGACCAGGTTGCTCAGAGCTCTGTCCAGCCTGGCCTTGAACACTTGCAGAGATGGGGCATCCACAGCTTTCCTGGGCAACTGTGCCAGGGCCTCACCACCCTCACAAAAAATGCCATTTTAATATCCAAACTACTCTCTTTCAGTTTGAAGACATTCCCCCTTGTCCTGTCACATATCATTGTGAACAATCCCTCTCCATCCTTCTTGTGGAATCCCTTCAGGGACTGGAAAGCCACAATGAGGTCATCTCAAAGCCTTCTCTTCTCCAGGCTGAAAAATCCCCATTCTCTCAGCCTTTCCCCATAGGAGAGGAGCTCCCTCCCTCTCATCACCTTGGTGTCCCTCCTCTGCACTCTCTCCAGTAGCTCCACGTCCTTCCTGTGCTGGGACCCCAGGGCTGGAGGCAGCCCTGCAGGTGGGGTCTCACCAGAGCGGGGCAGAGGGGCAGAATCCCCTCCCTCCCCTGCTGCCCACGGGGCTCTGGATGCAGCCCAGGACACACTTGGCTCTCTGGGCTGCATCTGAATGGTGGAGTGACATTCATAGCACTGCAGTAAAAATCTGTGCAATACTGATAATAACCCATTGTCACTGAAAGAAGGAATAAGCACAGTGTTAATATTTCCTACTGTAACATTCTGCAAGTGTGTTTTCTGGCCACACGAGA
This sequence comes from Pseudopodoces humilis, assembly GCF_049639895.1. NCBI lineage: Eukaryota > Metazoa > Chordata > Aves > Passeriformes > Paridae > Pseudopodoces > Pseudopodoces humilis. The sequence continues at coordinate 6,398,578 of NC_142203.1, forward strand.
CCATCTTTGCTCACAGAAATTTACATTGTTTTCTACTGAGGGCCTAGTGGCATTTGAAGGCTAATTTGGAGTAATGGTTATACCTGGAAGCACTTTTCCAACAGTCAAAGTGAGGCAAAGTTGAATATAAGTTTCAAAGCAAGAGCAGCTCTGGGCATAAATCTGCAGTTGGAGTTCAAAGCCTTTTTGATGACAGGATCACCCATATTAAAGACTTGATTCTCTTGCTTTATGGGTTTTTTTTTTTCTTGAACACACAAAATGAGGCTGGACATTGTGGATCATTTGCTAATACTACCTAGACAGTTTATTTTAGAATTGTCTGGATTAGCAGACCATAATTAATGTAGCTACTTGAGAAGCAGAAAAAGAGGGGTCCAAATTTGAAGAAAGGAGAAAGTGACATATCCCGTTTTCCAAGTCAATCATCAACATCATGGTTACATGGTTTATGAAGAAAATAAACTGCAAAAGAGTTTATTTACAGTATAAACTGTAGTTGATGCAAATTTCATATCACAGAGAGTAACAAGAGAAGTTATAGTAATGTATGTCATGCAGTCTGGAAAATAGACAGAGACCATGTTTTCTGGAGCTGAGCAGGAGGAAGCAATGTATTCCACCCTGTCCAAGTCTGAACAGTATTTCATTTGCATTATCTTAAAAAATGTAGCCAGGACTACAAACATAAAACTTTAATATTTTCATTACTGATTTCACAACACAGTTTCTGAAACTTGTTACTAATTGAAATACAGAGGCTAACCTAAGTGACTTGAGTTTTCTCAGCACCTAGTAGGCCATGTCTGCCTGATTAATCTTGAATGGGAGAACATCAACTTCATGGAACTTCCATAGAAAAATCTGTGGAAATATGTGGGAAGAGGCTGGGAAAATTTCCACTTTAGGCAGAAACAAATTACCTAAGAGATTCACTGGAGATCTCAAAATTATATTGGTAAAAAAACAACCAATCAATGAAACAAAACAAACAACCAATCAATGAAAAAAATCAACCACACAAACATCTAAAGACATTTCCTGCAAGAGTGTTTATATGAACTGATTAAGAAATCATTTTGTAGGAAGGTCTGTGAAAAATTATATACCAAACTGGGGTTAGTTCTGTAAGAATTGATTGCTCTCACCATGCTGATTAACAGCTAGTGGAGTACAAGGAAGTGGGAATTAGGGTCTTCAAGATCACTTAATACATGTGCATGAAACACAACCCTTGGCCAACTGAGATGTAGTGTCACAATGACAAACTAAATAGTAGAGTGGAAACAAGTGTTGCTAGACTTGCATTGTTTTGCAGAAAGGCTATGAGACAGTCCTACTAAAAATAAGGAAGAAGGTCTGTTAACAGTTTTGTGTTGTGCATGTGAAAGTTCTTAATTCTTTGAGTCATAGAACCAGAGATTGTTTTGGGTTGGAAGGGACCTTACAGACCATCTCATTCCAACCCCTGCCATGGGCAGGTACAGCTTCCAATAGACCAGGCTGCTCAAAGCTCCAGCCAGCCTGGTCTTGAAACACTTATGGGGATGGGGCATCCACACCTTCTCTTGGTAACCTATTCCTCATTGCCTTCACAGTAAAGAATTTCTTCCTATTATGTGATCTAAGTCTGCCCTCTGACAGTTTAAAGCCATTGCCCTTTGTTCTATCACTACACACCCTTGTCAAAAGTCCCTCTCTGACCTTTGTGTAGCTCCTTTCAGTTATTGGAAGGTGATACAACATTTTGCTGGAGCATTCTCTTGCTCAAAGTGAGCAATCCCAACTCTCTCAGCCTGTCTTCATAATCAAAACTCAATACAACACAACATCTCATCAAATTACCAACTAGTAAATCTGTAGGAAACACCAAAAGGCACCTGGTGCAGCCCAAGTCACCAGAGCATCACTGGCTCTGGAGAATATAATGATAATGAATAATCACTTTCTTAGCAGGTCAAATCTCAGAGTAGTTTCAAAAATATTTCAAAATTATTTGAACTAGGTTCCCATTATGCCAAAAGTCATTCTCTGAAACAAGCATTACGAGGTTCTAAGTAAACATTAGGAGGCAAAAATCTTAATACTTTACAGCAAGAAATTTAATGATGCTTTTTAATAGTATGGTATCTTCCTACTTCTGTATGTTTGATAACTGAAACTCTGATCAATGCTGTGAAGGGCCTAGACAGCTCTACCAAACACCTAGATCTTCTCCAACACATCCTGCTCCTCTGGTCTGTCTTAGGCTCAGAATCAAGGGCAGGCTGGAGCCTGCTCTCTGAAGAGATCAAATAATTTTGTACTTTCCTTATCACACTGGAAAACAAATGCCTCATGTGAAGAAAAGAGAAGCAAAATGCTATTGGGCTCAGATAGTTTGGACTCTGGTAACTTTTTTTTCATATGTTGGTAGAACCTTCCATAACTTTTGTTTGTTTGTGCCATTTTTCATATGTTCTGCTAAACAAATGATTTATGATACACTCCTATGAATAATTGAAAAATACTTCCATGTTTTATATGGAAGAAAATAATAACTGTATTAACTTACATTTAATATAATAATACACTTAACTTTGTTTGGCAGCATCAGAGAGGAGATGAGATGGCATGAACAGTGTAACCATGTAAATGTACCTGAAAATCTTCTTTTTAAAATGCTGACTATTCAATATATATCTTCATAAAAAGAAGTGCTATCATTCCCTCAAGTCTAGTTACCAATGACAATAATTTGGTGTTAAACTTCTTTGGTGGTAGCCTCTCTTGTTGACAAATTACACTTCTCATTGTCTTTCTCTAAAACAGAAAAGACATTTTTTACAGCAGAACTTGTTCTGATATGGAAAAAGAGAAAGGGTCTTACAGAATCCTGAACAACGCTTTAAGGTCCTCATAGCGCAAGAAACTATGTCCTTATGCGTTAAAAAAGTATGAGAAGCTAAATTTTCTACTTTCAATTAGTTATGCATGAAGATTTACAGGTGCAAACCCCACATATTTTTCATAGAATCATAGAAAAGTTTGGGGTGAAAGGGAACTTTAAAATTCATCTAATCCAACTTCTCTCTAATAAGCAGGGATATTGAGTAGATGAGGTTGCTCAGAGCCCCGACCAAACTCCATCTGAATGTTTCCAAGCATGTGACATCTATGACCCAAATGGAAGACTTTTCTTTCACAGAGGAAGGAGCTAATAGTGTGGTACCCCTTAGTTCAAAAGTTGTAGGTTTTTGTTGAGTCATTTTTCACAATGAATATAAGCAAAACCAGACTTTTAACCTTCTTATGTAGTAAAAGGCTGGGCAGAAGCTCCACATGGGTTTCATCAATCTGTTGCAGTGGTTAGGTCTTTTTAAAAATTCATGTGTCCTTTTTTGACCCATGGTCAGACACTGCGCAGTCCAGGTCAGATGAATCACTATGCTGCTTTCTTAGCATCATATCCAGAGATTGCATTTAAATGTATCCTTATTCATGTGTGTGGACATAGACACACCATGCACACACTTATATGCACAAAGATCTCTCTTGGGGCAAAGATCTCAGCAGTGGCTGTGCAGCAGAGATTTCATATATACGCTCAAGGCAAGGGAAGGTTCTGAGGGAGAGATGTCTTATGACAGCAGAAGCATGTAATAAAGTTTCATGACATGAAAGTGGAATGAATTTAGACTGAAAGCACTAATCTGTTATCCTGCAGCACTGACTAAGAGAAATAAATGGGGTGCTGAAAATGGAGAGACTCTGACGTAGAGAGGAGACTAATTTTTGAGAGCTATGAAGGGTGTGAGGTTACGTGAAGGAGCAGCACCCTCCCTTTTCAGCAACTCTCCAACTGGCTGTTCTTCTGTCTCTCTTCCTTTTGGTGTGAAAGTATGGGGACAGGAAGAGATGGGCCTCATTCCACAATTACATGGGAGACCAGAGACACTTGGCAGCTTATGTGAGAGAAGGCTGAGACACCACTTTATTCCCCAGCTGCATTTCCCCATCAGGAAGCCTGCCACAGTATGGGGAGAGGAAGGACACACAGAGCTGTTTTGTCAGGTTAGAGGGACAAGGACTTCACAGGCAGGCTTGGAAGGTGGGAAAGCAGAAAAGCTGGGGTGGAAAGAAACAGGCTGAGGAGGGAGTGAGAGACAAGGGAGAAAGCAGAGTCAAGTGGTGTATGCCTGGGAAGGCACCGGTGACACAGAGAGTTGATCTCCCTGCTGGCAAATAGACAATTGCCAGCTGATGGCCTGGATCTGTCATGGTTTTACCCCAGTCAACAGCAGGCCAAGCAGCCTTGCTCATCTGGAATGGGAGAATGAATCACAAGAGTATAAGTGAGAAAACCCATGGCTTGCAATAAAGACAGCTGGTAAAAGAAAAACTGCGCATGCAAGGAAAGCAAAAAAAGGAATTAATTCCCGTGGTTGAACAGTTGTTCAGACATCCCCAGGAGAGCAGGGCCTCACGTAATAGTGACTTGGAAGGACAAAGCCTATCAATCCAAAACACCAACCTCCTTTCTACTTCTTCCCCCTTTATATACTGGGCATGATGTCATATAATCTGGAATATCCCTTTGGTCATTTGGGGTCAGCTTTCCTGGCTGTGTCCTCTCCCAGCTCCTTGTGCATACCCAGCCTCCTTGCTGGTGGACTGGGTGGAGTGAGATACAGAAAAGGCCTTGTCTGTTCCCATGCCCTGCTCAGCAGTAATGGAAACATCCCTGTGTTTTCAGCACAAATACAAAACATAGTTCCATACATGCTAATACAGGAAAAACAAACTACCATTCCGACCAAAACCAGCACAGACGAGCACACAACTACCTTTGAATTTTGAACTTGGGAGAAGAAAAAGGGGGTTCCTCAGAAGCCTACTGCCTCTGATTTTATGCAATTTGTTCAGAGCTCTGCTTTCCAGCAGGAGCTCCTGACTGACGGCAATCACCTTGGCCTTGCAACCATGCTGCTTATCACCGACCTATCTCAATGATGCATACACATTTTGAGTGCACAGGATATGCCCAAGATTCAGAAGGGATTCAGTCTTTCTTCTATTTGCCTTGAACCGAAGAGAAAAAACTCCAGTGCAGGTAAAATTTCTGGTCAAAGAAACACAGCAGAAGTACCAGCACACCCTGAGTTAATTCAGAAGAAACAACAGACACATATTTTACTCAGAATATGTATGAATAGAAAAAAAATATTTTAATAGGTTGAGAAAACTTTTGTTATTTGTGTAATCTATGAGTCAGTATTAATCTGTAAACTCTAACTCTGATTATATATCTGTGTGATGCATATTGCTTTCTCCTAGAACATGAGTCAGCGAGAGAAACAGATAGACCACAAAGCCACATCAGCAGAGAAGAATTCAACAAACACAAGGAACAAACACATCTGTGCCTCTTTGAAGTGAAAATGCCAGCAAATGTCATCAATGAAAATGTCAGTAAATGTCATCAATAAGCATTTAATTCCCATCAGGAAACCCCTGGACATGGAGGTCTAAAGGCTGCTGCCATGTCCACCTTGCAGATCTGCTGCACCTCACAGCAGCACAGGGGTCAAGCAGGAGCCCTGGTAGAGCTGGAAGGTTTGTTGCAGGACAGTGGGCAGCACTGGCCTCACATCTCTCCAGAGCAGAGCCCAAAATTTAGTATTAGGACAACTCCAGTTTCATTTTCCATCTCATGCTAGGGGTTCCTGTTGATGGTTTCAGATAGTGGTGCTGCAGATTACTGTATGCTAAATTTAGTGTTTGGGTTTTTATCTAAAAAAGAGATTTTTGAACAATGAATTCTTGACAAGTGCCTACAGCTATTGAGTAATTTTAAAATGTGACAAACTCTGTGCAATACAATTGGTCTCTCCTTTTGATGTTTTAGAATAATTATTATTAGGAGACATATATGATTAGAATTGTTCCTCTTTAGGAAAACAATGAGAAGAGACATGGTTTGGGCATTCCTCAATGTTTTAAAGGTAATCTCTGTGTGATTCTGTGAACAATATAGTCTTGTAACATCAAACCTGTGACAATTTTTGGTAATTCATCTTCTTTGTGACCTCGTGGCCCAGAACACTTAAGCTTTCTTTGTTACATGACAAAGTTATTTTCACATAGAGAAAAACTCTTCTCCTTTCTTGATTGTTCTTAGAATATTTATATTCAAAGAAGATTTGATGGTTTCTTTTTCCTCTTAAATGAGCTGCTATTACAAATCCTGTCTAGCAGTATCCCTGTAAGTCTATTTTAGAAACAATTATGCAAAAAAATAATTATTCATACTGGGGGAAGCTATAGAGATCTGGAACAGGGGAAAAAACTTTGTCTAATTAAATCGAAAAAGAAAGCATTGGTCTGCAAGCATATTTCTGTAAGGGAAAATAATTGGTATAAAGTTGATAGCCATGAGGTGAGTGCTAAGACTTGGCAGGGGCTTAGAATGAGCTTTAAAGCTCCTTCCAATCCAAACCATTGTATACTCCCATGATTTTATAATATATTGCTGATGTCTCCAGCTGTGGGGCTGAAAGTGTTAAGGAAACCTTCAATAGAGAGTGTGAGAGGGATTTTAAGCCATTTAGCATAAGGCAATGGCTGGCTATCCACAGAAAGCCACCAGAGAAACAGGATAAGGATCTCATTGTGACTTAAAGGCGCTGGGAAAAGAAAGCAAGTCTGTGAGCTGTCAATGCACTGACAAGAGATGAGTTTGTGCTTATAGCTGAGATACAGTTCCAAGTGAGAAGAGAACATCAGAGGAACTTCTGCAGAGAAGGAAGGATATTGTCTTCCAAGAAAAATTGCATATCACCATGGACAAGTTAACATACTTGGAAAATGCACAGCACTTACTAAGGTATCTTTGTATGTCATTGATTTTTCTGTGGACATGCTGCCTGGAAATGAAAATTGAAGTTAACACAAAAAAGCAATTGTGTCATTTACAGCAAAAAGGGTTCTTGCAATTTCCTATAAGTGTCTTTTCTGCGTAGTAGATTTTGACTGTCCTGACTCATATTTGGTCTCTAATATCTAGGAAATTTGTCTTTTTCTTGACAGTGACCCTTACATAAACAGTAGTCTAGTTATTCCAATTTAATGATATATTCTTTCCAACCAAATATCTTTAATGCAGTTTTTACTGGTATTTCTACCCTTCAGAATTGTGTATGTAGTTTTCTTTCTTGGATTGCCTGCCTTTGAGTTCTCCCCAGTTTAACTATTTTTCACGCATTTTACGTGTGCATTTTATGTTATTACAGGGTATCAAAATCTTCTCAGTGGTGCCCATTGACAGGACAAGATGCATTTGGCAAAAATTAAAATGTGGTATTTCATCTGAACGCACAGACCCCACTTCTTTACTGTCAGGGCTGCCCGGAAAGATTGTGGTGTCTGCATTCACAGAGGTATTCATAACCCTGTAGACATGATCACAGGCAACCTGCTCTCGGTGACCCTGCTTGACTGGGAGACTGGAGTGTGCAATACCAAGAAGTAGCTGTCAGCCAAAACCATTTTGAGGATCTGTGAGATTCCATTTGAAACCCTGCAACCATGTTATAATATACTGACCTTACACTTATCACCATGTCCTTAATATCTCACAAGAGTGAACAGCTGCTAGAGACATATGTTGATATCATGTTGGGAAAGCTGTGTCTGTGGCTTTTACCCATATCTTTGGGTAGTTACCTGTGAGTTTGTTACTCTGTATCTAGGGGATCTGGAAGAGACAACTGAAGTATCAAGTTCCACTGGTATCTAAGCTACTTGGACATCATTAGATGTGTGGTAATCTATGTTCAGGTCCTTTACCAGAGGTTTTGTTTTTGGAGCCTTGGGCATTTTTAGCTCTTACTTTTAGTTAACATCTCCTAAGTTTTAGTTGTTATTTATTTACCATCTCGGAGAGATTTTGTGCTTGTTTTTTCAGAGAAAGGCATATCCTGTTGCTGCTTAGGAATGTGAAAATAGGTATGTCTCCTCCCCTGGTATTATTTTCTTCTTTACAATTTTCTAACATTTACCAGCCTGCAGGAGCTGACTCATTGCTGGGAATCTTTTGGTGAACAAGAGTTCACAGAGAGTGTATGTTTTCGGGTTTCTTCCTCCCCTCAGATTTACTTTTTCTTGAACAGTTTTAGAAAGCCAAGTTCTTGTAATTCCTATGCCTTATTCTAGATATGACACTTTATTTTATGATTTGTGTTTTGGGGTGATATTTTGGTGGGGCTCGGGGGGGCAGAAGGGATTGTGTGGGTTCAGTTTTATATTTGTTTCTTTTTATTAAGTAATGACAAATGGATAGCATATTTTTTGCATTAATTCTATTTACTGTTCCACTTACTCTTTGCTGTACCTCATGAGTATAATGCATGTTTCTCAGCATGGAGCTACCTGAACACTGGGACATGTGGCCCAGACACTGCAAAACTGCTATCCCTGTGGATTTCTAAAACCTGGCTAAATCCTGAGCAGCCTGGTGTAATTTACAAGTTAGCTGGTCTACATGGCATCCAGAGGTGCCTTTTACTTTAATCTTTTTCTCAGTCTGTGCTTTCAAGCTGTTCTCTTTATCGTGAGCATCACTCCAACAGGGGAAGCCAAGTCTTAAAATTCCAGGATCTGCCTGTTAAATTAAAAACACCCCAGAAAATATTGTGGAAATTAAAAATTAATAATAAAAATTTGCAGACATTATCTACAATGTTTGTTACTTGTACACAGAAACAACAATTCTGTGTTTGTTTTATCAGATAATATCAAGACAATAAACTTTTCTTAAATACTTCTATTTTTCTGTGTTTGTTTTGCTCAGAAAATACCAGAATATTTAATAGTTTTGACTCACTAGCTCATTTCAGTAGAAAAGTAATCATAGTATATCCAATAGTATATCAACCACCCTTCCTTTAGATTCAGATTTTGTCTGGTCTTCATATCAGATAAGTTTCCCAGCAGCTGTCTTTGGCTCAGGTTCTTGTGTTTAAACCTCCTTAAATGAGCACTAACAGCTATAAAAACTAAATCTGCAAAAAAAATTGTCTTACAGTAAGAAACAAATGCGAGCTGTTTGTAACACATAAACCTAATGCTTCAGATCAATTTGTAGACTCTGCAGACTTTCAACAGTACTCACATGTTGATAATTCTAGCACAAATATTTTAACAAATGCTCCTTTAAAGACATTTCTGGAAGTTTGCAATATTTAAAGACATGGCTCATCATGGAACTCAATTTCTTTTCATTGCAGCAGAAATCAGAACTGACACTGGAATGTAAGGTGTCGTCTAGCACAGCTGGTACATAAAATGGGATGCAGGAAGGACTTAAATACCAAGTCAAGATTTTGAAGTAGAAAGCACCAGGCACTTTTCATCTGGAGATAGTTCAGCTCTGTTAGACCCTCACCTTTAGAGAAAACTTTCCACAAGTGCTGGAGAGATTTCCCTTCTGCACCAGGCTTGGCCACACTTGGCAGCTGCAAGCTGAGCTCTTAGCCCCGATCCTGATGCAAAGAAGATGTTCCCTGATTAAGGTACATAATATCACTTGACACACACTAAGAGTCTCAGCTCCTTGCTGGTCATGGATGGGATGGCAATTTTTTAAAGCTGGAAGCATGATAATGAGAAATTATCATTTCCTCTACGCATTTTCATATAAAATGCCTACTACAGCTAACTAAGATTGGTCTGGGTAACACATACCTTTCTCTAATTCTCTCTCAAATGAAACAGGCATAAGTTAGAGCCATGGTTCTTCATTGCTGTCTTTTGGGAGATAGATGAAATTTTTTTTCTTTGCACAGATGTATGGCTTCACCAGGAGGCACAGGAAGCAACCTCTATCGAGTTCTCAAACGGTTGGATAATATTTTTCTGGAGAAGGGGTTTTGCCTTCCAGTGGAAGAGGGGAGAGCAGACCCACATTTATGGCTCCCCCAGCTACTGCTTCAAAACCCAAATTGCTGTTTTAAACAACATGACAAAATAAATATCTCCTGGGTAAATATACCTGGGTTGCAAGTGGTGAGCATCCACTTAAATGAGGTGTTCCCTTTCAGCTCTCTCTCAGAAGTCTTGGAAACGTGACTTTCCTTTCTACTGGAAAGAAATTCCAAGTCCCATCCTGCTGTGCTCAGCACCATGGGGTGTCTAGCCCACGGCATGAAGAAAGAACAGGACAGGAAAGAGTTGTGGCAATGCTTCTTGCCATTCCTCTCCAGTTTTATTGAAGCATATGAGGAGAGAGATCTTGGCAATCATGTCTGTGACAGGCACTGCTTTTCCTTCTGGCACTTTGTGATAAAAAAATATGTTACTGTAATCCTGGGAAGGGCATGCTCCCTCTGAGGAGTGCAGTCAGGCTGTTAATCAATGAGAACCCAATTTCTTCACCTCCCAATGTAAAATCAGTCTTTAGTAGACAAGCAAGATTGAGAAGAAAATAATAAAATGCTTGATATAGCATGTTTAAAACATTGTACCTTAACATACACCAAGAAGCAACATGAACAAGAAAGAAAATTAACAAACAATATTTACAATACTTTGTATACCTTCTTTTGGGAGGAATTAGAAATATGATACACAGACCTCACTCAGTCACTCATGTCTGCAAGACACATGAGAGCACATTTCACAGAGGCATCATTGACAGGTCAGTTTCATCTTTATTCCATGGATAGATCTGACCATGTGGATGGGACACAGTGGCTTGAAAGCTCATGTATATGCTTTGTTTAATATCCATGCATGAATTTTAAGCTAGACTTACTCCTAAACAGTAGCCTTCATTAGGCAACATCCCCAGATGTCATAGATATCTATCCAGCTTATGCCTTTACCTACTAGCTTTAAGTTTGAAAATTAGACCAGCATATTTATCTGCCTATGACCAGGTGAAAAGCCTTTCTCAAAGCATAATATGTAGCATCTCTTACTTCTTTTCCTCCTTCTTCCCTCAAAGAAAGAAAGAAAAGACCAGCACTTTTTTATTTATTTATTTATTTATTTATTTATTTATTTATTTATTTATAAGAGATATTTGTTACTAACACTCTGGGAATCAAGAAAATAACAGATGCAGACTAAGGAAACAGACTTAGTTAGATTGTAACAGTCCTGACTGCCTTATTTTTTTGTTTGACTAATGAAATAAATGTTAAAAAATAACAAAGATATGTTTGAAATTAAAATGGAAAGAGAAAAAAATGCCTCAAGGAACATGTGACATTCATCCTGCATATCTTAAATCTTCATAGCACTAATTTAAAGGCAGAGACGCTAAATATCTAAATACTGAAGGAATTCTCAGGTGGAATTTGGATAGAATGCTTGTGCCATGGCGGTGTCGATGACAGGGGTGCCATGACTACCCTGAAGAAGCTGTCCTGAAAAGGACTGCCCAGGGGCACAGGCACGTCCTCTGCCCGGCGAGTGATCTCAGCTCAGTGGCAGCGTGCAGGTGACGCGGAGAGAGAGACTAGAGCACTGTATGGCATTCCACTGAGAAATAGCCTTTATTATAGTAGGCCCTCAGTGAAGGGAGCCAGTGACAGCAGCTCCCTCAACTGGGGAAAAACCAGGGTATTTATAGGGAAGGAGAGGGGCGGGGGAAACTTGGATACATGTATCGGGGTGGATTGATAGGGAGGGAAACCAATGGGGTGTAACAAATTAATATGTTCAGCTCAAAGGCCTCTGGGAGTGACACTTTTTCTCTGCATGACATAAAGTGTCTTGCCTAGGGAGAAGCTCTCCAGGGGCGAGCCAGGATCTCTGAACTTGCTGGTTCCCCTGCCTCCACATGCTTGTAATTGCCTATGGGTGATTTTGCCAGGTCTTAATACTTTGTCATGGAAAAGCTCCAAACTGTTGACACCTTCAATAAATAACTGCATACAGCTACTTAAATTTTAGTCATAATATTTTCTGAATGGTTCTAACAGTCTCCTGAGCAATGTGCAATTCAGAGTTATGTTCCAAGCATCAGGGGTATAAGAGTGAGGATCAAGATACAGTCATGTGAGATGAAAGACCAAGAGAGTGTCTTACAAATGAAAATAATGAAAGGTTCTCACAGCAAATGTCCCTTGGGGTTAAGGGACACCAAATTCTGCAATGAAAGTAAAACATAATTTAGAGTGAATTTTGTCTGAGCAATAAAGATGATTACATGAAGTAGTAAGAGCACAAAGTAAAAAATAAGTTGAAGGGAGGGTTGTGACTGATTTTGCAGATCATGAGAAGATAATTATTTATCCTTTTGGCTAGTATGTAAAAATTATATAGAGCGATGAAAAGTAAACAAATTGCAGAGAAATTTGGACAACTGCAGTTAGGACTGCAGGAAAAGGTATTAGCAATAAAGTGAGATGTGGCTGTGATCATTCAGTTATTCCTTTCACTAAATACCAAATTTACACCAACAGACTCCAAGGTTTGTCATTTGGGACAACAATAACACAGATAGCTTGCTAGGAAGGTAATGCCTTCCTTATGTGGTCCTGCCTGTCTCAAATGCCCACTGCTGCCCTGAACTCTAGAGAAAAGAAACTTTACACTCTGTGTTTATGAATAACCAGTCAAGATGAGCCTCCTGCTTGACCAGGACAAGGGACTACTCCCATCATATTAATCATGATTAAAAGCAACATGAAACTTAACAGACCTGAAGCAGACACTTTTTAACATACTTTTGGAAAAGGTTTCTTTCAAATATGCCAAAATCTGACAGAAATCTTTTTCTTATACAGTATGATTTCACATATTCATATTGTAACATTTGTGAACTCTTTTACAAGTGCTGAAAATATTTGATTGGTTATTGCATTTTTCTTTGCTACAGCCTATATTGGAAGCTAAAATTATTGAGTATAGGTTTGGGTAAAGAGCATCAAAAAGAACAATTTATGAGACTCTGAGGGTTTTAATGTCAGCTTTAATTTCCTGGTAAGCTGCAAAATGCACTAAAAGCAAATCTGAGTCATCTTATTCCCTTACTGTGTGTTGATATATTTTATATATTATAAAGGCCTGTCTGCACAAACCAGTCTTTGAAATAAGTCATGATATTAAAGGCTAAAGTCCTTGAAACCTTCCTGCAGAAGAGAGAGTAAAGCAAAACAACATCCTTGTTTATAAGAGTAAGAACGTAAACCTGTGTGTGTTGGCCAATAGTAACTTGCTTAGCCTGCAGACCCTGTAGAACCCTATAAAAGGTGTGCTAAAGATAGAAATAAATGGCGTTCACTTTTACTTCTGTGAAGGGTGGTGAATAGCTGGCGGGCTCTCAATATCTGGCGCCTGAACAGGGACACCCTGCGGGCAGGGGGGCTTCAGTGGGTCCACGCATGGTGGGACGGAGCCTTGGACCAAGGCTGGTGGAGCAGATCTGAGAGCAGATAGATGCTGCCTTGGATCAGTACCAGATAGGCAGCCTGAGCGCGGTGAGACGCGGTGCGGTAGGACGTGGAAATTCAGGTTGCTGGGGGAGACCGAGAGGCGGGGGTGTAGTAGAGGGGTCGCGACCTTCCCCCCCGCTGTTTGCCGCTAGCATGGAAGTGGAATGTGCGGCAGCGAAAAAACTGCTCCTTAGCATCCTCGTTAAATGAGGCAAAGCAGCCCGAGAAAAGGACCTGGATATGCTCATTATATGGGCTAATTGTCATGGGCATTTGGCAGTGCCCTCACTGCTCTTTGCAGTGAAAGAACGGACTGATATATCGGTTCTGATATGGGAAACGGCAATCACGAAAAAGAGAAGGACACTGTGTCTCTCAGTCGAACTTGGCAGATTGTAATTAATACTTTAAAAAACAGAAAAGCGAGATATGCTGAGGCTGTGAGCCCCGTAATTCTACCTGCGTCACAGCGGCAGATGCCTTTACCTCCCACTGCTGGGCAAGCACTCCTATCTATGCTGCCCATGGAAAGAAGAAGGCAGAGTCAGAGAGAAGAAAATAATAAGAAAGAAATTCCACAGCAAACGCTGAATCAACAAACAGAATCTGTTCAGTTATGGCAGGATGTGATACATTCGGAACTATTTGCTTCACTTTTGGAGTCACTTTTAACACTACAATCTTAAGTTCCAACTTTACTACCCTGGAAGAAAAGAAACCAAATTTAGATTGGTTTCCACCCGAACCAGGGAGGACATGGGGGAGCACTGAGGTGTGAGCAGAGAACAAAGGCACCCTGGGGGTAGAAGCAGTGCAAGAAAAGTTCCAAGGCAATGCTGAACAATTACAGAAACAGCTGAGCAGAAACAGGTGGCTCAGACAGCTTCAAAGAGAGACAAAATAGCTAAAAAATAATGAACTATATGATATCTAGTTCAAACCTCATCACTGTAATTAGAAGTTGATAAGCTGCAATGGTCGCCGTTGTTACCACCTGGCCCTAAGAGACTTTTTGTGTAACGTTGCCTGCTTCTGTAAAAATCGTGCCACTTTTTCCTCTATCTGCAAACAACGAGAGAGAAATTGAGAGAAACAACTGCATTTGTTAAAGTTAACTTTGTGAGGTTTTTTTTCTTTCTCTCCGCTTTTCCTCTCTGTGAGAGTATGTGGGGGATGTGAAGAAAGATAACAGCAGTAGAGAGCAGCAGCAGGGCGGGCAGTCAAACCCCCCCGCTCCCTCTCTAAGAAAAAGCACCGGGATAGTACCCAGTTTGTTAAAAAGTCACGATTTATTGGGTTTTCAAAATGTTTTTATATACCCTTTTAGAGTTAATTTTGTGTTTTAAGTAATTATGAGTTTATGCAGCTGCAATTTTTAGAGTTTTACTAGAGAAATTATTGTGATTCTTTGAAAGCTAAAAAAAAAATAAAATAAATAAATAAAAAAAAGGTGTTTAAGGTGAATATTAACAGAAGTTACCTTGCAATAATTAGCTTTAAAACCTAAGGTTAAAATCTGGTATGATTTACAGCTACTAGGAAAACCTTCCAATTAATGTTATCTACAGAAGAGATTTGTGGTTTAAAAAATATTTAGTTAAGAGAACTTTACTGTACAAGACAAAGTTAAGTTAAAGTATATATTACCCATTTGCTTGTTTTTTCCACAATTTTAATGAGGTAATTTTAATGTGAGTTATTTTGTTATATAAAACACATATAACTGCATCTATACCAATTTGGATTTTGGATTTTAGTTTAAAAATTGGACTTGATGCTTCTGAAAAGTGCTACAAAAGCTGAATGGCAACTTGCCAAATCCCATGTTGTTGTGGTTTTCCTCTAGAAAAACTGCACTTTAAAATCCTAACAAATTTAAGCATATACTAGGCAAATTCCTGTTATGAATAAGTATTTTTAGTAACATTTGCAGTTATTGTGAGTTATTCTTAAAGCTAGATGACATAGAATTGTGATGGATTTGTTACATTTTTATAATCTTTATAGTGAATCCATGTTATTGTTATATTGTGTTTAAAAGATATACATCAAACTTCTAGCTGCTTTTTGTAGTAACAGAATAAGATTAAGTTAAGTTTTTATTTAATATAGATTAAGTGTTAACAGAATTAAGAATAGTCAAGATTTATTAAGTTTAGGCTTGAATGTTTTTAAGTTAAGTTTTATAACTTAGATATTCTTTTAAGGTTAAGTTTGTTATTTCCTTTTGTCATAAATAATTATTGCTAGGTTTAAATATTGTTTAATTTAAATTGTTTTATGTTTTATTGAAGACACTTGTCTAAACTGCAAAGTATAGTTATTTTCCTAGAGAGAGGAAGATAGCCACAACTGAAACAGCAGTGACAGAATGCTGATGAACACCTGCTTGTGGATAGACGTGAATGCAGTCTGTGACACCCTTGACTTCATCAGGATTTCTATTGTTTGTTGCAATCTCTGCAGTTTTGTTTGTTATAGCTTTCTTATTTTTCAGTGTTTCCAGAATTTTAATATGTACCATTGCTGAGGATCAGCTGCCATGGGAGAGGCTTCAGATTAAACCAACTGCTGAATGGTTTAATTGGTCTGGTACCTAAGGCTTCTGATAATTTGATTTGTACAAATGCATTTTAACAGTTTGCTGTGCTGTAAGCATCTCATAGCTGCTGCTATTGAGAACCTTGTTTTAGAAATGAGTTAAGAGGCATCTTTCCAGTTTAAAGCCAGGCCCTGGCCAAGCCTTGACTTTACCTGGATGAAATGTTTGCCAACAGATCCAGATGTTTTCTGTACCAAAAGAGTATTTGAGTCAGTTTTTGACTTAGCAATTTGACCCTATTAATATGACAGCTGGATCAATTTTGAAGTGAGCTTGGAGAATCATTTCCGGAGGTGATTATCCAATCTTTCACTGATTTTTTTTTGTTGTTTCTGTTTGTTTGCAAACTATGGGACGCTGGTGCGGTGTTTTAGGAATTAATAGTAGTTTTATATTACATATGTTATAAATAATATTTATTATTTGATTGGTTTTTAACTGTTATAGGTTCTTATTAATTGTGTATATGGTTTTGTGTTGATGTTGATGTTTATAACAGAAGTACATCTCATTTTTTTTTTTTTTTTTAAGAAAACGGGGGAAATGGATGCCCTAAAAGCATTTGGTTAATGTAATTCATTAACTTCAAGGAGAGAAGTGTCTGTGTTTTGTTGGCAGGTTCAAAAAGGTGACCTGTTCATCTGACCAGACTGTCTGCCTCTGAACACACGCGATCCAGTGAACAGAGAAGTCACCACACAGCCTTGGTACTCCAGACATGGATCAGAAGTGGACCTGTCAGGACACAGTTGTATCTGAACACTACACAGACAGCTGTCAACAGAAATTATCTTTTCTTTTCTTTTCTTTTCTTTTCTTTTCTTTTCTTTTCTTTTCTTTTCTTTTCTTTTCTTTTCTTTTCTTTTCTTTTCTTTTCTTTTCTTTTCTTTTCTTTTCTTTTCTTTTCTTTTCTTTTCTTTTCTTTTCTTTTCTTTTCTTTTCTTTTTTCTTTTCCTTTCCTCTTTTCTTTTCTTTTCTTTTCTTTTCTATTCTTTTCTTTGCTTTTCTATTCTTTACTTTTCATTTCATTACTTTTCTCTTCTTTTCTTTTCTTTCCTTTTCTTTTCTTTTCTTTTCTTTTCTTTCCTTTCCTTTTCTTTCCTTTCCTTTCCTTTTCTTTTCTTTCCTTTTCTTTTCCTTTCCTCTTTTCTTTTCCTTTCCTCTTTTCTTTTCTTTTCTTTTCTTTTCTTTTCTTTTCTTTTCTTTTCTTTTCTTTTCTTTTCTTTTCTCTTTTCTTTTTCTTTTCTTTTCTTTTCTTTTCTT